>NW_006912228.1:0-54710 GCF_000523435.1 Bipolaris zeicola 26-R-13 | reverse complement strand
CAGTCCTTTGTGACGATAATTCCAAAAATTGATTTCTCGCTGTTTGTCGTGTTTTTTTCAAAATTTTGACAGGTACACGACATACTTGGCTGACGAATACTGGCAGTCTTCGTGTAAGAATTCAAATCCTGCTTTCGCTTATTTAGGAAGGTGTCGTGCCTGTCAATCGACACTAGGAATGACCTTGGAAAGCCAGAAATGGCTCTCGCACCATGTCTGGAGATTGGTTCATGCGTCGGCGTCGGTCCGCGCACGTGCACCCGGCGCTGCCATGAATGTCGGCCTGTACCCATCAGCATTCTAGCCATTCGTCTTGTTTGGTCATACGCCAGACCCAGTCCCTCCCTGAATGGACGTCAACGTGGTAGTATGACTTGCATACGCACGAGGACCCACGTGATATCGGACTGTCTCCCGCCAAGCCGGAACCTATCAGACTGGACCCTTAGCGGGCGCCAAGCTGCGCAGCCAGGGATGTTACGTTGACATTACGAAGACAGCACTACGATGCATTGGGATCACCCTTGGTCGCCCACGTTAGGCTTTCCCTCCCAAGACAAAGTCAAGACATTATAAGGCGGTCGTGGTCTGGGCTTCAAAAATTTTAGAGAGAAAAATATACGCCGGTGTGCAAAGCAGAGGCTCAGATCTACCTATAGTGCCACTTTTACGCCCTACGAGGGCTAGCTGCGGACCAACACTCTATAAGTCGTACGAATATACCTGCCAAGGGCCAATGTTGATTGGATGGGCCGTATACCAAGACTTCAGTAAACAATCTGTAAAACACCAGTTGATGTAACCGGTGAAACTCATGTTTGTCCTATTCTCATAACTCGGGCAGATTATCGCATAAAATACAATGAAGGAGCATTTCCGGTCGCTACTTCAGAGGTCTTGGTAGCACTGCTACATTTTTGCCCCTGGTGAGCTTTTGAATTTGCGCAGGAAACGGGGAGAAACAGCAGGATCCCTGCTAATGCATGCCTGTCTCATATATCTCTTCCGTCAAGCCCATACTCTAGACAGCGGGCTATGAGAACACCAAGGATTTCCTTGTCCTGCTACCGCTTGCCCTGAAGATCATTGTTATGGACAATTGACTTTCCCCGTTGGTACCTGATGGACCTAGAAATTCAGGCACAGCGCATGACTGTCTGCATGGAACGTTTCTACGAAAATAATTTTGGCCTTATACCTTGCGGCTTTTAATCACTAGACGCAAGTGGCAGGACATCCGTCTCACTGACCAGTCTTGTGAACGTGTCGAAGTTGCGACGCATTCGCAAAACGCGATTTAACTCATGTCTGCATATATCGTCTTACGGCCATACACTAAAGAGACAAGAGGTCTCATATGACTCTCTGGTCAGGCGCCAGTATGTCACATAGGAATACATTTCAGTAGATTCTTAGCGTGCAGGTTTTTCGCCTCTTCATCTCCAAGTCTTGGTATCATGAACAGAGGTCTAGGCGAACCATATTAGATGATCATTTACTTACGTCAAAAAGTCTTGTGCAGGCAGTGTTAGAACGCCCAGGCCCTTCAGGTGATGTCCAGCCCGCAAGGCTAGTTTCCCGTCCGACAATTTAGGTCCGCATACCGTTTTTTCAGGCCATGTCCTAGCTGACAGATCCCTTGATAATCCTCTCATTCAGCCGCATTGGCCAAGATGAACATGATCACCCACGGATCGTTCTGGGTCTTCGCAACTACGTAAGTATGAGGATCTGTCGCGGCGTGCTGGCAATCCTGCCATCGGCCCGAAGTCACTACTTAGTGAGTCCGTGAAACCCAGCTAGTTGAATTCTTTAGGGCTCCTCCGTTACTTCCTCGACACCCGACTTGTATTGAAATTCGCCAAGACAACCGATGCATCGAGCCAAGTATACGCTCGGCTGATCTGCTCTTCCGAGCGTGGTACTATTAGTAGTGTTCCGGTGTAGCCGCAGGGTCGCACTCAACTTAGCGCATATGTCATCCTGCTGATATCCGACATGTTTAAATCGACAACAATCGGCCCTCAATTACCAAATATGTATATGTTCCTTCTTTCATTTACGTTCATGAACCTAGTTATGACATCGACAACACTGAATCCTAACAAGCTCACATTAAAATTACTTTGATTTAATATAGAGGGAAACAGCTCTTGGTGACAGTAGCTTAGATGAAATTTGTACTGGATCACTGCTCTATCCAGAACAAAAGAAATGGAAATGAGCAAACTCAATTAGCTTCGTTTGTCTACGCGACACATTTTCTCTGCAAAATACTCAGGGCCAAAAATATCGAAGTCACCACTCTGCTTGCGGGACTATCCCTAACCTCAACCAATATACCAAGAATAAATATACTCCTCCGTAGTTTTCCTACAATCACCCAAATCAATCCATCATCCAAAACCCCATGATATAACAAGTCTTACACCCCTAGTGCTTACACACCCCTACCCTCCTACCCGATGCCCGCTGATTGGTCTATGACATCATGCCCCTCCCCCCACTAACACAACAACACCAAACATTCTTATCATTGCCTCCCTCCGACCAGACCCTATTATTACAAATTCCCAACCCGCTTCCCTGACCCTCTGCTCCACCATCCCCATCAATCACCAAGAAAAAAAATACACAATCCAAAATGGTCAAATGCCCAGAATGCGAAGCAAATGCCGATCTAACAAGAGACGGCGCATGGGCGCATTGCGCTTCTTGTACGTTCGCCTTCTTTTCCCCTCTACAAACTGCCAAATGGAAAATTTGGTCTTTTTTTGTTTTTGCTAAAACTATAGCAAAGGTAATACAATTTTCCAGCCAGGCAAAGAAGGGAGCCACTATCGCGGCGGGGGCAGCGGATCTGGCGATAAGGAAGAAACGAAAAAGGGCGAAAGTAGTAGTGAGAGTAAAGATGATGGGAAGGGGAATTAGTAATGGGGTTTTGAGAGGGGAGAGGGGATTACTTGCATATGCGGGAGATCGAAGGGAGGACGGTGGGGAGAGTGGGTGCGGGGAAGTTAGACGCGTCTGTGTTTTCCCCCCCCCCCCCCATTTCTCAGATATATTTATTATCTTCCGAAATCTCGTTTTTCAAAATAAGAAAAAAAATATCTCCAGCGCGAAGAAAGAGAGATAAATATCAGCAAGAACAAACACTTCATTATCTATTCCTACAAAAAAATGCAAAACCCAAACATAGTCCTGTACGCGCCTCACACCGCCAAAATCGAAGATAAACCCATCCCCACCCTATCTTCACCTCACGACGTCGTTATTCGGATAAATTACATTGGCGTCTGCGGTAGTGATGTATTTCCCCCCCCCTTCCTCCCCTCCCTATCTTACCTCCTTTCTCTCCACCCACCCTCCACCATCCCCCTCTAACCCAACCTCAAGGTCCACTTCTGGCACCACGCCTCCCTCGGACACCCCATAAACCCTTGCACAGGGATAACAATGGGCCACGAAGCCTCAGGTACAATCCACTCTGTCGGCCCCCTCGTAACCCGCGTCGCACCCGGCGACCGCGTAGCCCTCGAGCCCGGATCCCCCTGCCGCCTCTGCCAGGCCTGTAAATCCGGGTCGTACAATCTTTGTCGCAAGATGCGGTTTGCGGCGGCGCCGGGGAGCCCGGATACGCAGGGGACGCTGTGTAAATTTTACGTGTTGCCGCAGGATTTGGTGTACAAGATTCCCGAGGGGTTGGGGCTGGATGAGGCGGTGCTTGTGGAGCCGTTGGCGGTCGCGGTGCATAGTGTTAAGCTTGGGGATGTGAGGGTGGGAGAGACGGTGGTGGTGATGGGGGGTGGGACGGTGGGGTTGCTGTGTGCGGCTGTTGCGGCGAGGTTTGGGGCCATGAGGGTTGTTGTTGTGGATGTTATTGAGAAGAAATTGGAGTTTGCGAGGGGGTATTTGGGGTGTGAGACTTTTCTTGTAAAGGGGGAGAAGAGTGCGGAGGAGAGTGCGGAGGGGTTATTAAAGACGTTTGGGTTGGGGGAGGAGAGTGTAGATACGGTTATTGAGGCTTCTGGGGCGACGAAGAGTATTGAGGCGGGGATTTTGGTGTTGAGGCCTGGGGGCAAGTTTGTGCAGACGGGGTTGGGGAAGGCGAGGGTGGAGTTTCCGATCGTGGTGATGTCGCAGAAGGAGCTTATGGTTAGGGGGTGTTTTCGGTATGGACCTGGTGACTATGACTTGGCGATCCAGCTGTTGGATAAGGGGCTGGTTGATGTAAAGCCGCTTATCAGTTCCGTGACTCCCTTTGAACAGGCGACAGAAGCGTGGGAGAAGACGTCGAGGGGTGAGGGGATCAAGAATCTCATCCAAGGTGTGGTCTAGCTGTTTGCAGGCTACTTGAAATATATCATATGGACCTGGGTATTACACGAGTCTTTTCATCTAGTCCTCCTGTCTTCTCTTTCTCTTCTTTCCCGCATTGCTCTTCACCTCTCGCTCATCACCACCCTCTTTCGTAATTCCCGGCAGTGGAAAAACAAATGTCTCCATCTTCTCGCCATGAACAGCCCAAATACCATTGACCCAACCCAAATTTCTCAGGCAGCGATGTCGTCGGTCCCGGCCTTTTGTAACGCCAATATCATCGTATACATCAACCCTCAGACTCACCAGCCGCTCTTTGTCGTAGTCATGCCGACCGTTGTCGAAACTTGCAAAAACCTTTACTGGCTCGTCGTGAGGAAGATAACCAGTTGACTGACTGGTTCCCACATACTCCCCAGGCCGGATGAAAAGAGCGACCGGCTCTGCACCTGGAGGCGCGGACGCAAGTCGTGCAAGGCGAATCTCCTGCTTGTCTATAAGAGCTCGATAGATCGCATACATATTATCCAGTATGTAAGACGTGGATACATATCCTTCTCCTGGGCGCGGCGGGTGCTGGTCCAACTCGATATATCTACGCATATGATTGACAAGTGTATTATTCGGCCACGATCCGTCCAGCTTGTCTATAAGTATTCCAAGCACCTGGCAAGCAACGTCATCAAGTTTGCGCTTTCCAGTCTTCCGCTCGGGGGGCGACCAATTCACCGCGTCCAACTCCGTGAGAAAAAGTAGATCAGATCGAGTCCCCTCATTGTCTAATTGCTCGTCGGATAACAAGTCGAAAAGATATCCTTTCGTCTCGATTCCACGGTCCGTGATGATTGGCGATACAAAGCGACACCGATCGATAAAAGTTTGATGACGTATCCGACCCGGGGCGGTGAAAAGAGATTGGCAGGCGTTGAGGTATGACGGTAGTGTGTGGCTTAGAATGTTGGCTTCAGTAGGAAATTCAGATGAGCGATCAAGCAACGGCCATTTGACTGAAAGCCCTGGGACATTCTTAAATATTTCTCCATTCAGTAAGATGACGGTGAGAAGAGCGGCAGAGAGACTGTAGGTCCCAGATTCAACCAAAGGCGACCCCTCTCTAGTATTGAGCCGCTTCTTACTCTTCAAAGCGTTGGCGAGTATGGCGATCCTATCCGACTCTTTTTCTAAGCAGCGGCTACTAATGTCATCGAGTACGCTTGCAGTCGTAGTTGGGTACGAGTACATCTTAGAGGGGTCGGACTGCGTGCTGGACTTGCTAGCCTCACTACCGAAACTAGACTCGACATCCCAGGGACGCGGAACATACGGCTGTTGCGCTACAAATTCCACATTATGAATGATCTTGTTGCAAATGTTGTACTGCGTCACTTTTGCTAAGATCTCGGTACAGGGCCATCGCACTTCACCCGTGGTACACGCTCGACAAAACATCGTCACAGTTTGTCGGAAATCTTTGAGCTTTACCTGAAGCTCGCCTGGTATTTTCCCAAAGGGGTATTGACCGCTCTTTTCGAGGCGCGGATTATATGGGATGAGTAATACCATCTTTTGAGAAGCAAGATGGTCTTCTTGGAAGATCCAGCCGCGCGACCAGCGGGGATCGCTGAGAATGTGAAGAATCAGCATCTGCACGGCAGTGACATCAACTTCGGGTCGCAGTTTTAGATCGTCCTCATCGTTGGGATCGACAAAAAGAGATTTGGAAAGCAGATTGGAGAGCATATCGATTTCGCGTTGGTCTTGGATCTCGACAGTTAGTATGCCAACGGAATGTGTGCTATCACCGTAAACCATGTCCATGATCTGGACACCAAGCTCCTGGTCTTTCGGCGACGTGCGCTTGTCTTCCGGTCGTTGGTATATGCACTCTATGTCCACCCATAGTCTCGTCATCTTGACACTTTGTGCATATCGAACAACCCGATCCATGTAATGATCCGGAAACCCACTTTTGTGGGACTTTTTACCTGGCCGTTTGATCTGGTAGCGGAACACAGGCGGGTTCATAGTGCTAGAGACGGCTTTCGGGCGAGCCTGAGGCCATTTATAAGAGACGGCAATATACCTATCGCCATTGTCGTCTTCGCGTTTGGTTATAGGGACATCGTAGGATGGTGGTATTCGTTCAAAGAGCGGATCCTTCTCTTTTGACTGAGAGCAAAGACGTTCCTGCTTCAACCGTTCGGCCTGCAAGTCTGGAACTTTTGATATGTCAAGGAAGCGCAGGTTTTCTGCCCACTTTTCAGACTCCTTTCGGTCACATTGATACTTTTGGATCTCTAAAAGTTGATTACGCAATGCGTCAATGTCGTTATTGAAGATTTCGCCAAAGGTCTTGTGGAGGTCATTCTTCATTGCGATAGCGCGTGAGACAAGGGTGAATTATAGAAAAATTATGCGGTTGGTTGAGGGTAGAAGCGAAGGAGCGTATGCGGCTGAAACGCGTGCAAGCGCGTCTTCACGTGAAGGCTTGGCATCGCGCTGTCGTGACCGGATGCAAAGGGTCGGTCAATCAAAAGTAAGCATACTTTAGCTCGTGTAAGGACCGGCCCTGCATGAGTTTAAGAGCATACCTAGTGTCACATGAGACGTGTAGTGCATGTGAACAAGCAAAAAAGATGCAACCACATTCAAAGGTAAGGCTGTAGTTGGGCAGCAGTCGACGTTTGAAGATAATGCCCTTCGATGAGATATACAAATACATCTGCGTATCAAGTAAACAAAATTCGCACACATCCATCTACAACTTCGCCTTCGCATCCCCAACATTCGCCTTCTTCAGCACCGCCTCCAGCTTCGTCGCCTTCATCACATTGCCCTTGACCTTGAGCTTCCCACTCATAAACAGCTTCTGCGCATTCGCCTTGCCAACAACCAACTTGCCAAACTCCTCTTCAGGAAGTGTAAGCGTGACATCGGCTTTCTTTCCTGAGGGCGCAACACCCTCGCCAACGGTACCGCTCTCCTTGAGGTCAATGTACCATTGTTTTTGCTCGCCGGCCTTGTTCTTGAGGTTGAAGGAGAAGATGGCGCCGCCGGTTTTGATGGCGTCTTTGCGCGCGGACTCGGTGGAGAGGGCGGCGGCGATGTGGTCGAAGGCGATGGAGGCGGGGAAGGCGTCTAGGGAGTGTTAGTTGTGTTCGGATAATAGGCTTGAGATACGGGTATTTTCGTACCGTTCTTGAGAGACATGATGGTTGTGTATGTGTGTGTGTGCGTGTGTGTATGCGCGATGTGTTACGTTGTGTTTCCAGAAGCTCCAGGCTACTTGTTGTAGATGTTGATGGGTGAGCGCACAGAAAGCGAGCTGGGGGTGTGTGTGTGGAGAAGTGCAAAGGGGGGCACGGGGACAACGGATATATAAAGGCGTCTGAAAGCTTGTGTGAGGAATGATGATGTGATTGTCCGCGAGCCGTGAATCCGGGGAAATGACCTCAAGCATGTGAATGCGATCAGCCAAGACCCCGTGGGACTTCATATGATCAATGCCGAGGCATTTCCGCTTTGGGGCTGAGCACGTGGATGCGGGTTCGGGAGCGCTAAACTGTGTATGGGGGTCCAGTAAGAACGTCTCGCATCTCTTGCCATTATTTGCATGGTAAGGTCCAGGGTGTACACGCTGTAAGAAGTGTATTATAGGGTTGATCGTGAAGCTTTCAATGAGATCCTATCCATCTGCTATTCGCGCTAAGCTAAATCAGGTAGGCGCCGTCACACCTGCGGTGTACTGAAGGCTCTACCTTCTACACATGCGGCCTTTCTCCCTCTCTAAAAGAAAAGAATCCCCTAGAACTTTGAATACCGCTTTTGTATACAAGTTAAATTCCCTTCAGTATTCTGATTTCTAGGAAGGAGTCTTCAAGTTTTAGCGCTAAAGAAGCCTTCTGAATTTCTCCTTCTTTGACCACTACACCAATGTTGAGCAAAGATACTGTATCTAGCTACTTAAGAGAACGATCATATAGTCAATACACTCAATCATAACACATGCGATGAATTTTGAGTTTGAGAACAACATCAAGACATGTTACAGAAGAATAAAAAAGACATCTTTCTATTCAAGAATCATACTATCTATCAACGAGTCTTTTACGCAACCATGAAATCGTAAGCACATGTACATAGTCGTAAAGAGCCATCATCGTCATCATCATCATCTAAACATATGCGCACTTCAACAAACCACCAAAGAAACAAAACAAATAACAAAGGAAAGTCTAAAACCGATAGGACAGGTCAATCGACCAGAGTAAGAGAGAGGTGAGAGTCATGGCAAGGAAAGAGAACGAATGAAAAAGGGGAGAGAGGGAGAGGAATATACCATCATCAACATCAACACGCCATAACCGCCCCACCACCCTGCTTCCACCCCGAAAGATGCAGCAACCGCTTACTGCCACCCCAAAAGCTATCCTTATTACCAGGTGCCATACCACTCTTCTGCCTCGGTCTGCCCAACCACCTCGAAAGCGCATGCTCTCTCCTCTCCCGTCCACTCGCCATCTCAATCGCGCTCTCAACCTCCTGCATTAGATGCCCCATAATCCTCGGTTCAGGCGACGGCAGCGGTGGCGGCGCAGCAACCTCAACCGGAGACAGCATAATGGGGACATCCATGACTTCGTCTTTGTACTGCTTCCAGCTGTCGCTGCCGGAGATCCAGGTCAGGGGTTCGAGGGCAATGTCCCAGTCGCCCTCGCGGAGCTTGACGTCTTCAAAGTTGAATTCGCGGAGCGTGTTGTTGTGCTTGAGGATGAAGTCGGTGATTTGGTACGAGTCCATGATGGCGTTTTCGAGCTCCATGATGCGCAGGCGGGGGAAGGTGAGGGGGCGCGGACCGTGGGGGAGGGTGCGGAGGGAGGGGTGCTGGGTGCTTTGGTCTTGGGCGGGGAGCATGCAGGGCTCGAGGTCGAGGGATAGAGGGGAGGGCCCCCGCGCGCCTTTCCAGCGGAAGAAGACGCGGGTGAGGTTGCGTGAGAGGGTCGCGAGGTAGGCGTGTAGGATACGGAGGTGCTCTAGGGATTGAGTGCGGGTTCGGAGGGATGTGGATGCAAAGGGCACGCTCTCCATGCAGATGGCGAGCCGGCGGATTTGTCGCCAGCGCTTGGCGGACGATGGTGTGCTACCCAAGCCGTGCATGGGGTGGAGGTAGAGTAGGCCGCCTGGGTGAATGGGAAGAAGTGACAGGGCAGACAGGCTGTATAGTGGCGCGCGCTCAATGGCAATGCGCAGAGAGATGAGCGCGTAGTCTACAACACCACGGCGATGTCTATGTGCGCCGCTAGATCCTGGGCACGAGATTTTGAGATGAGTAAGGTTAATGAGTTCGGAAAAGGCAGCGCAAAAAGCAGGAACGTTGGTAGCAGCATGGAACAGAGGCGGGTATTGCTTGATGAGCAGATCTTGCATCTCCCAGCTGCCGTACTTGGGTGCCTTGTCCTTGGCTGGACCACACTGAGGGACTTGGACTTGCGGCTCGTAGAGGAATTGCTTCTCTGTGCCAGTCAATGGGTCGATAATGGGTGGCAGGCAAGTTTCTGGGCTATGGGGCATGTAAAAGGTAAAGGTCTTGACATGGCGACCAATCCTTGAAAGCGCCTCCATGCGCGCAGGCTTGGTAAAAGTAGAAGTCTTGAACGTCACAGTCATCTTTTCGAAGAGTCGCGGTGCGGCCTTTGACGAAAAGTCGTGGCATACAAGGCGCAAATTGGCCAGGTCTTCCGACTCGACGCGGTTAAGTACATTTTCGCGACAGTCATCGTTCAGCCAGAAGCGCAAGAAGACAGAGCTCGTAGAGAGCACCAGGTTGCAGATGGAGCCATTGGATGGGATTGCTTTGGGTTGGTTAATATATGAATGAGTGCATGTCACAGCAGAGGCCTGCTTACATCTTCCATCAGCGCTCGTCACAGGGCTAAGTGGAATTTCACCAAATAGCAGCTTGGAGCTCGATCGCGACACAGTGGTGGCAGCGCTTCCATGACTGCCATGGCTGTTATGGCTTGCTCCTGAACTGGATCGCTTCAGCGGCGGGGGCGTTCGTCGCTGTGAGTACATTTTGGGTATAGTAAATGGTGTGGCATGCAAAAGCGGTTATCGATTGGATGCAAGGTTGTGTGTAAATCCGCTAGGGAATCAATCTCGTAGTGAATTTTAAGAATATTGTAAGAGTCGTGTCAAACATCCAGCATTCGAGCAAGGCAACAGACAAAAAAAAGTAAAAAGTCTTCAGGGAACAAGACGAAAGTAACGGGCCATGGCCTTCGTCGAAACGGTATTTACCTTCTCTGGCCATGTTATAAAAAGCGGGGCGGGATCCACGCTACACGCGAGCATGCAAGTGTGAGTCAAAGATGGGTTTCCCGTAGGGGCCAGCGAGGTTGCCAGCAGATCTCCAGGAGTTAACGCAGAGTAGGCGAAGAATAGATGCGAAAACACGACTATGTCGCGGTGCGAGGACGTGTATATATGGTGTTTGACGCGACGATTCGACCAAGTGGTCGAGTGGACCTGCAGCCAAGGCCGGGCTTGAAACAAATGGAGCCGGGCGGCCAATGGGGGCAAGAGGCGAAAGAGACGGTGCATGGAGCACTTGCAGTAGTCGTGCATGGTGTTGGCGGCCATGTCGAAGAAGCGGTGGCTGGGCATCTGTGACTGGCCCTCAGCCCTCGAGTGCGCGTGTAGGCCTGCTAGCCCATGGACAAGCCAGGCACGACGCGTCGGGTCGGCTCTGTTAGTGACCTGCACGTTGTCCTGGAGAAACGCGATTCGACCAAAGACGACAACAATAAACACCTTTTGGGAAGACTATTCGCTTTTGTCTCACGGACCGGGCCCCGTCAGAAACGTGGGATGCGAGGTTATCGATTGCTAGCCGGCAAGGCGCGAGACGAGGCCGAGGGGCCATGTGGCGTGGGCAGTGCAAGTGTCAACACCACGCCAGCCTTGCATTCTGTTGGCACCTGGCCCATACACGTCACATGACCCACCCCCTCGCCTTGTCAATCACGGTTGTTGTTGTCATTGCCAAAACACAACACACACATACACACATACACACACACACATAACACAACAAGATCGCGTAAATGCCTCGCGTGCATAGTGGCTTCTTGCCGCCATGCCACGGTGCCGTCTACATAGCCTCACCGGTCACACCCACCACCACACCCACCACACGTACCCCGCACCCTTCCAAAGGGGCCGTCCCGTCTGCAAAAAGAATCAAACACGGCACCCTCATGATTGGACACCAGCCTCGACATGCACCTCGCCAAATAAAGACACTGTTTCATTCTGCTCCACTTCCTCCCCCATGTTTCCACAGTGCCATTAACAAGACCAATTATTGGATACAAAGCCAAAACATATCCTCTGCTTCTCACCCTCTTGCATGTCCCCACTCTTGCATCCGCTTTCCGCACGCGCTCCAGACCTCTGTCGCGGCCCAAGCATCTTCCTGGCCATTGTTTGGCCCTCTAGAACTGCTGCACTGTCGATCCGCGGCCGGACTCTCCCTTGTCCTGCCACTGACCAGACCCCCCTCATCGTCTCTTTTCGTCCGCGAATCCAGACCCGCCCTCGGGCACAGGAGGTGGTTGGTAGCTACCCCGATACCCATTGATGGGCGGAAGGTCCTGTCCAACTGCATCTTCGTAGCTCGGCGGTGCATCCTCGTATGATGGTGCATTTTGAGCCTGTACCGGCTGCCCGGCAAACGCGTTGTTGTTGTTGGCGAAGCCCACTTGTGGCGAGGGGGGAGTATGCAGAGCCTGTCCGTACTGCGGGATATGAAGTGTCGCCGGCTTTCCGGCTGCTTGTGCATTAAATCCAGCCTCTAGCAATGCTTTTGGAGGCGCAATGCCCGAGAACACCTTGACTGGCAATCTGAGCGGCAACACAATCAGTTGGTCCTCTCCATGCTTGTAGCTCCCATAGCCAAGACCAATCCGGACTTCCAACTCGTAGAAGCGAGACAGATTGCACGTGGTGAAACTGGGTGATACTGTATTGGGTACCGGCTTGCCAGACCAGTACTCGGGATTGATTGGAACTTCAGTGTCTATGGGGTCTGTTGGCGATCCTAGTGGTATCGCCATATTGCTGAAAGAACACAATATCCAGCTGTTCGATTCTGTACGCGCCACTTCGTGTGCTTTTACTCTTGTATATCCAATCAACTCAACCTGCAGCATTTGCAGATATATGTTCTTGCTGCGGGGGCTGACATTCTTGATAAGCACTCGCAGCGGAAGGTCTTGATTGATTGTAAGAATTGCAGGGTTTGGCAGCCGTGCATCAAGAGCTACCCGTGGCCCCATATTGCCCGGCGGCTGTGCAGACCGCATGCTTGCCGAAGAACTCTTACGGTCCAGGAAGCTGGGCATCTTGCTTGCTGCTACGCTCACGGCATTCTCCAAGAACTCATGCTGCCTTCTTGCATATGCCTCGCCGTCTGTCCGCTCTGGCCGAGGGGGTTCAATCGGAAGAAACGTAAAGTTTGCAATTGCTCGGGGGTTCTCCTTGAAGAACGACGGCCTACTGACCGTCACCTTGACAAAGTAACGTATCTCGGCCTCGCCAGGGAAGCCACTCAAAGTGGGCGGCAGTGTAGCCTTGATGTGTTGTGTTGGTGTCTTTGCGAACTCGGGAATTGTATTTGAAAACGAAACGGTCGAGATTGGGTTGTTTGTTTGCTGACATTGCGTATTCATAGGGAGCTGCGGTCAAGGTTAGTCCTTGCATGACTGTCATGGTACCATGGGCATGCAGCATCTTCGCACCTTGAATTGGAAGGGATATTCATATGCGCCAGCATTAATGGTAAAAGCTGATTTGGGATTGATATCTTCCGGGCGCACATTTGTTGGCCATACCAACAGCGTCTGGTATAGGAACTTGTGTATCTCTAAGACAGGCCTCTGCTTGTCGGGCCTGTTTGGATGTACGGGCGCCAGCAGCCGGGTCCTACTCTCGCCCTCGAGCTTGACGATAATGCTGCTGAGGTTTGTCGGATTCGGCACGCGCAAAGTGACTTTGCCTTGGATGACATCGAGATTGGTGTAGTGATCGTGCGGGTGCTCCAGCACGATGTTGACAATCATGTTGGGCGGAGGTATGCTGACCGGGTTGTCAGGATGATGCCCTCAGGTCAGGCTTCAACGTGTCGTGACGGTGCGCGGTGGGAAGGAAGTCGCAAACTTTATGGGGACAGGAGCAACATGTCAAGGTCAGAAACTAGACTGGTGGAGTGCAAGCCGAATCAAGTGCATTGGCGACATTTCTGATGCAGCGGCTAAGCCCAAATTACGCGTGTCACGTCTTGAATGCGTTTGTGATCACAGCCTGAAATATGTCGCAAAACGGATGCCTGCGGGGGTTCTTTTGGCAACCTCCCCGCAGACGTCATGGCGTGAGCTCTGCAGCGACAACACCACGGCAATGGCATACTTGCAGCCACCATATGTAACCAGATGTATCAATTGTTCATCATATGTCTTGCCTGCTCCCCATTTTATCCATCCTCAACACATGCGCATCTCTCAAGGTGCCATTTTCCTATGCTGGATGACTTGCAGTATTACACAGCCCCATCTACAGCCGCAGTTCCGGCGGAAGCCAGCACCCCTGTCCGATTGCAGTATCGTACTTCGCCGCAGCAACGGACCCGTTTGCGGCTGATCTGGCAAGGGTAGGACGAAGTTTGTTCTTTTGGAACATCGGATTTCAAGCTGCCCAATGCCTTCGACTTGTGCAAACAAAATAGCCATAGCTATCGTTCCTGAATTGTGCCGATCAGCCGACGGCATTCCGTCTGCATGCTGTCGTATACAAGTGATTACAAGTCTTCCTTTGCTAGCATATCTAGAAAATGTCAGCAAGAGCCTTAGGGTGATCCGACTATGGGCGGCCTACCGCAGATGTCAAGATAGAATGCAATAGCGTTGAAGCTAAAACATGGTCAATTTCACCTCAAACCAAAGACAAAATCGGTTGTGCATACTTGCGCTTGCTGCCGGTAAGCTCCCAAAAGAACCACTTCAAACGGTTCGTCCAGTTGATCAAGTCGAGATGGCTCACACCAATCAGCGTGCCTTTGTAATCACCCCATCTGCTTGATTCTACACTTTTCAATTGCTTAGCCATTCTCCCATTGCTCAAGTCCATCTAGACATACCTAACCAACCCGTCATTTACACCCTCGATAGGCTTGATAATTGCATGTGACGGTGCAAATATGGACCACCGGCTGGGCTCCAAGGATGCGCCATACGAATAATACTTGATGTCAGGTACGTCAGGAGTCCTAGGGTTGAAGCTCGTCGTCATATATTCCCGTGTAAGCTGCGAGAACGCTCCAGTCTCAAGTCCAAAGTACTCCATGGCCTTGTAGATACGTTTAATCTGGCGAGCTGGCCAAGTCAGTACGTGGCTTCAAGGAGTGCTCATATACGTACGACCGATGGTCTCAAACATGTAGTCTGCAAATGCCGAGCCTCTGTGAGGTGTTGCTATAGTGGTCAGAGAGAGGATCTTGAAATCCGTGGGTCGAAGACGGCTAATCATATATCGTGAATCAAGTCCTCTGTTGCAGCTTAGCATATGCTTCTTGGCCAAGAACGCATGTTGTTACCCCTAGCCAAACGTCAGTTATCGAATGCCATATCGATCGTTTGATGCCTCATACCATGCTATGTCTGCCATGCGTTAGCAACATATCCACTAGGGTCTTGATCTATACTTTTCACTTACGCAATGATATTGACTTGCTTGCCCTTGGCTTTGAGTGCGATGCTCTCTGCCAGTTTTGCTGATCTGTTCTCTATACTTCCACTTGGTGGAACAGCGGCGACAATGACTTCAATGCCTTTTTTTGCCAATGCATCTGTGATGCCTCGCCAGTACTGAATACCTGGTATGAATTGTCCTGCTAGGCGCAATTCATCAAACCCCAGCAGGCCATGAGCAAGGACTATAGTGTTTTTCTACCAGGGTCAGAAGAGCTGATGCAGGGTAGATCTGCATGCATACGGGAGCGTCTAGACGGCATTAGCTGCTGGTCCTTAGACTGACGAACGGGTTGCGCGGAAGTACCATATTTTTCGCGCAGCACAGCAAACTCATCTACGATTTCGCGACCAGCACCGGGTATGCGCGGATCTTCTTTGCGCCATTGCGAGCTACTGAACTGGCGACAATACGTAGAACTTGGTTTGGCAAGGACATGCAGCGGCCTAGATGAAGGAGAGCGCAAAGTCGCTCGAATACATATTCCAATCATCGGATCGTGCAGCGTGTTGAGTGGCAATGATGAGACGCGTTGAGGTTTGAGGTTGCACTCCATGTATGACGTAGGCGCATTAGCGAACGTGGGCCAGGGTCCGTGACAGCATGGAGAAGCTTATAGCTAAACATCTCAAAAGTATTGGTAGATGTTGGCGTATCGCATATTCCTTGCGGAAGCAACATGGCTTTCAAAACATGTGTGAGGGTCTTGCATTCCAAATGCGGCCATGAATCTGGGAACTTGGTTATAGGATCCAGACTACTGGGTACGCGCAGATAACCAAACACCGAAGGCACTGCTGATGTAATCATGGCAAACATGTGCACTTCATTTGGTACATGTTGGGGCTGTTCTCGTAGTGTCTCGTATATTGCATAGAAACTGGAAAGTATAGTTGAACCTTGGCGCTACAAGGTGCTGTACAGGAAACACCGCTTGCTACGCTGCTCAAAGTGCTTGATTCTTTGACAATAGATGCTTTTGATTACCCGCTTGCATCTTCGAAGGACTGCCCGCCGCTATCCGTCCTTATTTCTTTGGTGGCTCTGGGTGTGCGCTGATGACAGCCTCAATCAACTGGTCAACGACCTTTCCGCCCGACTTGTTGCCAATCTCCTCAATCTCCTTGATCTTGGCATCAGTGTCCTTCTTTGCGTCCTCTTCGGCCTTTTGGTTGCCTGAGCTGTGCTGCACTATTGTCAGCATTCTGCATACCCCATACATATCGATATAACTAGAGTGCGTACCTCCTTCTCGAACTTCTGGTACTCGGCCTCCTTCTCGTTCCTGTAGTCGTCGATTTCCTTTTGCGCTTCGTTTCGGGCGTCCTTTACGCGCTTGGTGCGGTCTGGGCTGGTTAGAGCGGTGCCTTGGTGGGATGTATGCAGTCTGATTTACATTCTCTTGCTATTCTGATGTCAGCGATTGCTCCCGAAAGCTGTTTGTGAAAGCGACATACCTTGCTGGACGATCTTCTGAGCTTCGCGCTCGGCCTATGTACCATGTAAGCTATGGTGGAGGTGATAGTGGGCTGCGCCGGCTTACATCGAGCAGGGTCTGGATACCCGCAGAGTTTTGGGCGGACTATGGAGGTCAGCATCTTCCGAGATATTTCGCGCCCTGGCTAGCTCACCATCTTGAGTATTTGTTTTGCGGAGTTGGTGGTTATGTCAAGGTAGAGTTGCGGAGAGGCATGATGCAGCCGGCAAGCTTGGCGGACGCTGCATTTGTGGTCCAAGCTCCTTGCCGCCTCAAGTTTCCTTTGCAACTTTTACGAATTTCAAAAAAGTGCCTTCGACCTCCACCTGCGCACCACTCGACGGCCTCTACAATGTCCCGGGCATCGCAAATCACATTGGCGACCACATGCGTTACTGCAGTCGGTATCGTCGCATTCGTGCACTGGTCGCAAAAGGCCGACAAAGCAGTCAGTACTGCCCGCATCCGGATGCAGCATGCAAATCAATTCTAACACTGATCAATCAGGCCATGCACATGGGAGTTGTGCGAGACTTTGAGCAACAAAGAATCAAGCGCGAACGTCAAGCCGATTTTGAGATGCAGCGAGAACTAGAACAAGAATACAGAAAATACCAGACGGTATCAGATGGCGGAGGACCCGAACCACGGCCAGACCAAGGACCCGGGCGATGATGCTTCACATGGCCACTTTACTGTACTGCCACCACTCCACTCCACTATAACTCCAACCCATGACTGAAGAGCATGTGGCTGCACCAGCCCCCACCATGCACCCTGATTGCGCCACCCTTTAATCCAGCGCATTGGACCGGCGTCAGCATAGCCTCACACTGGTTTATAAAACCAACATCGCGGAAGAACACGCTTAGGCGAGGGGGGCACAAGGTAACGCTCGGCATCAGACGCTATACCAATTGCCAATCAACAAGCTGCATCGTTTGTTTGGATGCTTCAAGACAACTTGTGTAACCCTGAAGCAACTGTGAAGTTGCGTCACAGTCGACCAAGCACAAGAAACAGGCGGCCAAGAGATAGACGAGTTGATATACAAAAAAAAGTCAATGGTATGGTCACAGCGATCAAGTATCGCTTGGCGTTGGGCGCCCTGCGTGCTCTAGTGATTGCCTAGCCGTGCTTAAACACAACGTGCCAAGCGACCCCAACAATGACACCGCTCACCGGTACTTAGATTGATTCCCTCGGCACACTGAATGAGGTCACCCCGCGGTACGCCCCGCGCACATTTGCACACGAACAGCGCTGATTGACGGGCGGAGACTGTCGTATCTACCGACCAGCAAAAAGACATGGAGGCGCAGTGACACAAATGCGCCTGAGCTGGCAGCCGTGATTTGTTGGCTGCTGCGCGGTGATGGTGTTTTGGCCACACGGTTCGGGTTGAAGTGTTGTCTTAGCGTTTAGATGAGGATCACCATGAGGTCATGCCAGACCCTAGATTCTGTTCGGTGCATCACGTATTGCCTGCGTCAGTATACACAGTAAGGCTGCAAACGGCTGGGGAAACATGCATGTATACATTTGGACCTGGGTCCGAAACGGCTTTGCAGAATATGTATGTACATCGCCCAAGCTTTTTTTTTTGCAACAAGGCTGCGCAGCCCTTCAGCTGGAGCTCGCTTGCGGCCTTATTCTGGCCCTTTTGGCCTTGGGTCACAAAGGCCAATTTGCACAGCTCATCAGCACAGGCAACACGAGTGAAATTAGCCTCGAGATTGGCGACATGCATTGCCACGACAAGTCAGGCATTCACGCCAAAATCGCCCGCCAAGCACGGCTAGAAGAAGGTGGCGCGGAACAGAGTTGGCTTCTTCCTTTGATGACGCACAGGCGCACTTACTCATCCTCCAGGGTTCGCTTCCCTTGTCTACCTTACATTAAAGAACAGCGCTTGCCTCTTTGACTTTGCCCATTCACGTGTATACCTAACATATCTATCTCTTCCCTTCCCTCCTCCCGTGTCCCAAACTCCGACACAAACTTCAAGCAGCAAGCCTCTATACCTTGCTCTATATCACTACCTACCTGCTTGGTAGTCTTGGCATCCTTGGTTTAAATACTCCGGCCTGACATCTTAGTGTCGCACATTACACACGCCGCCACCCCGTACCACAGTTCCATATCGACTTCGTTATGAAGGCCTCACAGTTTATCGCCTACCTATTGGCATCGCAAGCAGTCAGCGCTGCTTCTCTACCTGAATTTAGCAATGCGCTCAATATCCTCGAAGACCGCCGCGTCGTTCCTGCATCGGAAGTCGTCTCCCCAGACCACACGCTAGAGCGTCGCAAGGGCGGCGGTGGACGTGGCGGAGGCAGCAGTGGAGGCAGCAGCAGCGGTGGCAGCAGTAGCGGTGGCAGTGGTAGTAGTAGTAGCGGTGGAGGCCGAGGTAGCAGCAGTGGCGGCAGCGGCAGCAGCGGACGAGCCTCTCCCACATCCAACACCGGCGGCTCTACAAGCACAGGCTCGGGCCCATCACGCTCATTCGGCGGAGGACGATACTACGGCGGCGGCGCTGCCGTACCTTACTCCGCCGGAAAAAAGACTCCAAAGGGTCTTTCACCCGGTCTCTTGCTTGCGCCCGCAGCAATCCTCCTCATCATGCCCGGTCTCTGGCTCTACAGCGTTTACCCATACCACTACAGCAACCCCTACCGCTTCTACAACCAGTCCGCTACCGATGATGATGACAACGACAGAAAGAGGTCGCTCTGGACCCGCCAGACACAGGGTCGCAATGAGACGCTACCTGTTATGTGTCTTTGCCAGGAGTTCAGCGTTTGCGGCTGTGACGAAAACGACGACCAGCAGTACCTTGATGATCTGGTTGGCAACGGAAGCTACGCTGCGCTCAACAAGTCGCTCATCACTGTTTCTGATGTCAATGGCACTAAGACACTCGTCCTCAATGGTACTCTTCCCAATGGCACCACGGCGCCTGGCGGTGAGGGTGCGGCTGCTAGCTTGACAGTTGGCAACCTTGCTGGCTACTACGCTGTTGCTCTGCTCGTTATTGCTGGCGTCATGCTGTAAACTCGATATTTCCCATGGAAATTCGACAACACAGTTGCCTTTTTCATTGTTTTTTTTCTTTCACTTCATTTCATGACCGACAACCCCCTCTGTACTTTTATAACGAATTTATGATTCTCTGGACGCTATAGCCGCGTTGTTTGGGCCCCCAAACGATCTTTCTTGGTCTGGACTGGTCGGTTCCATGGGACCTGGGGTCCGTAAATGGGCTTGAATTATACCCTTGTGCTGTGGTCTCTTGTTACCTCTTGGTTAGTTTAATGCGGTGGAGGGATTATATTACTCTTGCATAGAATTAGTACTCAAACTATCACCCTCAATCTTGTGTTTACTTTTGGTGCGAAGATCATTCCACAATTCCATAATCAGACTTGCCTTATTGATATCTGACTGGGGCTATTAGTTGTATTGTTCAATTGTTTTCTTGACTGGCCGTGACATGTATAAGCCCACATTGAGTTGGAAGGGATGGCGTGCTTGCGGAAAATTGCAAGTAAACAAGTAAATAATTACCGCTCTTGGTGATGTGCACAACAAGTGATGAACGCTGTGTTAGGCGCTTCTTTTCTTTGGTGCTCAGTTAGCGATTATGAACGAACCCCGTTATATGCCAATGGTTGTATAGTGAGATGTGTTCATTTGTCGCTTTACTAGTCATTCCTCGGGTCGTCTTGCTGGTCATTTGTAGACTTCGCTTTGTTGGTTGTGTGGGTGGACGTGTAGGTCCAATATTGAAAGATGAGACTGAAGATATTCTTTGTGGGCACGCAATTGAATGGTCTAGAGAGTTAAAATATGTCAGTGATTCAAAAGGGAAAATGAAAAAAAATACATGGGTTGGCGACCTAGATATAAAGTAGCAGTGTCGTGCTGTCACAGCTTCTCTTGACAAGAAAGGAGGAATGCTTGTTGGTTCTTCGAGGAATTTCATAAAGCCCAAATGATGGGAATAAAACGTACATTGAAAGTAAAGCAGTTACGCGTATTCAGTAATGAATAATAAATCACCGTACCACTGTTCGACGACTATCAACGTAAAGAAAATGCGAGCTTTACTGTTTGCATGACGTAGTGGGAGTTGAGTGAATTTGGCGATGTTGAATAAAGGCGGTGTGCATTGCAAGCTATTCCCGTAAGCCTGTGTGCACATTCATCGGTCACTGATGCTGGCGATAGTCGTACGAGTCGTGCAAGCCCACATTTTACTCAGATTCCGGTGAGTGCAAAGCAGTGCAGTATCGGTATGGGAAATCAACCCGAGGGAGTACGCCTCGTTACTAATTCTAAGTGCGCTGGCCTCTAGTCATAGCTAGGGAGACTGGACTTGGAGTGTCCTGCATACCATGCAGGTCAGCTGACGTAGTGGAGAGTTGCCTTGACCTGAAGTACCATATGTAACGTGTGCTGATTATGGTAACTTGTCGCGAAGTCTAGTTTCGAAAACATTCTTCAAATATTGAGTACGTGTTATCCGAATGTGATAGGACGCCTTTCCTGACAAAAGAATACGACGATGCTATTGCTGCATTGTCATCTCGGGTGGCGTCTTGCGCCTTGGCGTATTGGTAATCGTGTTGGCATGATCTGCCACATTGGCGCTGCAACCAACCACGATTCGGAGGTTGCGAAGGCCATGGTGTGTGTGTGGGGGGGGGGGAGATGCCGCATATTTGCTCGTAGCAGTAAATCGGCACGCATCTCGCAGAGTGCAACAACCAATCAAGAACCAACACTTGCCGATGGCATTGCTGATTCATAGCCGACATAGGCAGTGTTTTATGTGCAGGTTGTGGTGCCAGTTTGTTTTATGTCTTATATCCGCACATTGACGTAACTTTCGGCTGTCCATTTCTCTGACACGAGTTGATTGTGGTTCAAAAGCCAACTAAAGAGCCTCAGCGAACATACCGTGTTGACACGGTATTTTCATGTCAAAAACCCATCAACATGACTCGAATCTTAGGTGAGTACAAGCGCATTTGGAGCGTCTTCCTCCCTCCATACTTTTATTAGGAACGGAGCTAAAGAGGCTTATGCCCCTGATGACTCTAAGAGAATGTCTTCTGAAAGAGGTAAATTTATCCTCTGACTAGGATGCCCGCAAGGGTTAATTGCCTTGGCGAGGTATAGAAAATAGATAGGCTGGCGTCTACAAGGACATCGCCGATAGGCGTCTATGTTTCGACGTAGGCAGTGCTGCGTAAGACTGGCATACCGCCACCACGTGATGGCAGATGACGGGATGGTGCATAGGGCTGCATGTTGCCCACAGGCGGAACTGCGCCGGTGGCGGTGATTTCAGCCCTAAGACGATTCCCGATGTTCTGATGGAGCGATCGGCAAACAGCGATGGATTACCGGCCTGTTGTGCTAGTTGTGGCGAAGCGATGGGATGTTGGCGAGAGGCCCACATGAGGCAGTACCAGCGGTGTACCTGCCTGGCAGCCATGTGTTTATGATACCGTTTACCAGACGACGAATACAGAAACTTACTCAATGATAGTATGAATCGCCGTCGACCTAAGGAGTGAGATGAGCCGCTATGGTCGACTCTTGAAATAGATGTGCTGCCTATGTGGATGCGCAACGTACGGTGATGTGCAGATGCGCAAGCCCATAGGCAGCACTCAGCTGGTCAGCTCGAAGCTCCAGATGGTATGGGAGGTCCATGCACTTCGTGGGGGTGGTGGGAGAGGAAGGGGTTTTGTGCATCGTAGAGAATGGAAATTGATCACATAGTATGCATGGCATCGACGAAGAACTGGGCCATACTCGGTATGGTCTGAAGGTTGGAAGAGGGCAGAAGCTCCAGATACGTACGTTAGTAATGCCCCACTACTACTATTATGTAGGTGTCGGCCTCCTTGGCGGCCGTCAAACCGGTTCTCTTCCGCGCCCATGCACGACGTTGAACCCCCAACCTTGACAACCCACGTCTGCGGGCAGACGACGGCCTCCCTCGCACAATGGACCTCAAAAGTGATTCTAGCTTCACCGGACATATCAATCGCAGCCGAATAGCCCGGCGCCTGCTCATGGCGCGCGACATGTCCGACCAAGCACTCTACGTCACTGGCCTCCTGTTCGCACCCATGACCAGCACGCTATGTCAAAACATGTAGCTGACCCTGGCTGTCCAGGCTGTCAGATACAAGGTCACGCACAGATCGTTATTCTAGTGTCGACACTCTACGAACCAGCTTGATGCGGCCCTGCAAGCTACCCTTTGATGGCTAGTACGGTCTGTGCATTGCAGGGGGTTCCGCCGCCCCCATGTGCAATCACTATCTCCGTTGACGCTTGTCCGCCTTTTTGCTTTGCTGCGCTCCTTGGCCATCATTTGGTGAAATGCTGAGCAATTCGGAGTCCATCACATGGTCTCAGCCACGGGCCAATGATGTTCAGAGGCGCACAATCACTACCAGCTGAAAGACTCCAACAGCCGACCTCTCAAACCCCTGCCCTATCCAAACACCCAGGCTTTCCTGCCAGTCCGACAAGCCAATGGCCAAAACGGTTTGCTAGCTACCTTTGAGAATCCCGTTGGAGCGTCTTCCGGCTGACTGCGCACTTGTCCTTACCCGTCCTTTCCGTTTGC
This sequence comes from Bipolaris zeicola 26-R-13, assembly GCF_000523435.1. Taxonomy (NCBI): domain Eukaryota; kingdom Fungi; phylum Ascomycota; class Dothideomycetes; order Pleosporales; family Pleosporaceae; genus Bipolaris; species Bipolaris zeicola. The sequence goes on along the minus strand of NW_006912228.1, from coordinate 31,455 downwards.
ATAGCCGACATGACATGCAGCAAGTCGACGATGCATCCGCAGTATGACCCACACTCTGCTTCATAGTCTACATTGTCGCCTTACATCCTGCTATATATGCCTCTGTCGCCTGATCGAGTCAAAAATCACTCCAAACACCGTTTTACCCTCAATACCAATCTCTTTGTTGTTTTGCTTGCGTTCAAGCCGTTCCTTCAAAAGCTGCTTTCGATTTCAGACACCGAGAAAAGAATCCATCGTCACGCACGGTCCCAAGAATGTGCTATCAAGTCGTCGAACGCTACTCGGTTTGCCGATGTCTATACTACAAACACGCCATCGATCCGTGTGTTGCTCATGGCCAGCGAGGGCATATGGTCCAGGAAAAGACGGTTCTTGTAGGCTATGCTTGCAATACACATAGTAGCCACCGACCCAACATCGTTTACCATGCTGCTGTTCATCCAGATTCTGGCTACGGAAGCAGTTCATGTTCTTTTGGTCCGTTACGATGAGAGAGAGAGCAACATAATTTCAATACTGGTCCGAGAACGGCCATGGAAATCCTTCTAAAAATATCGTCTACCAACGCGCTCGGCTCCTTGGCCTCTTCGAGCTGGCCACTCGGCGCCAACTCCCACAGCACTGTTACTTCGCGTCTCTTTGTACACTTAGGAATACATGCATCGTCACGGAGTTATCTACAGTCATGACATGATCATGACAGGTCAAATGTATGAATACGATGGACAGTTGGCGTTTGGATTGGGCTGTAACATACATCAGGAGGATTTGGAAGCTTTTTTTTTCTTCACAAATATCTTGCTGGCACTAGGAGAATCATGGATGGTAAACCCACTCCACTTACTTAGTCACTGTCGCTACTAGCATCATAGCGTTGGTTCCAATATCGCTACATTGTTCTTACAACTCGCCCAAATCTGCCTTGCGCGGGATGACAGCACGCTATTCCTAAACGGAAAAAATCTCCGTGCCTAGTTCTGACACTCTGAACGACCCAAGGTGAGAGTGTGCTGCAGACTAACCAGATGTTATCCAACTGAAGTATCATGAAGGTTGACGGGCGCATGAAAAGTTCACTAGACGTCATCTTGGCTAAGCAGGCCCACCCTTGAGGCACGTGCGCGTACTACGTTACCGCCTCTTGCCGTACCAAACATCCTTCCAGACCCTTACCACTCGCCCGTTTCGTCGGTGTGAGAAGCGCCACCTCCCACTCCACGTTTCTACTAAATCACGTAACAATCTCTCGCTACTCCACATGTCGACCTTGTCCCGTCTCCACTGGACCGTTTACTCGCGCTTCGGCCTTTTCCGAATCTGCCGGTGAACGACCTTCGGCATCTCCATGGCTCGGCCGTTCAGCTTACATACGTCCTTACATACTAGCTGTGGCGCCAGGACTAACTTGGGCGCATACGCATAGGTATACGCAAGCGCACATGTCATTCGCCTTGACAACGTATCTACAAACCTTCCGTTGCTCCGTTGCTGCTGAGAGTTTCGGTCGACTCGTATCTCCGAAAACGCGAAGATACGGTGAAACCATATCCTTCTCTGCCCGCGAGGGTGGCAGGTCGACCACCTCGAAAGACCAGGTATCCACATGACTTCCTATATTTAGGAGCAGGGGTGGTGTGGCTGTTCCAAGGTCATAGCTCAAGAGCTAGGCATCCAATCCTCCTGGCTCATGGTTGGTGGTCCCTCTTGTTACTCACCTGCTGGCTAGACCTCGAATGTTGCTGTTACTGCAATCTTTGCGTGCCAATCAGGAATCTAGATCTCGTTGTTCAAAGCCCACTGCCCCCTCCAACTCGCAACATGTCGATATCTCTTGCCTTTTGATTCTTGGCCGGCTGCCTAGCCCTGTTCACTTCCCTATCAGCCTTCAAGCCCAAACCAATTACTGGCAAAGAACCTTTGACCGGCCTGAGGCTCTAATGAACCACCGCTTTCCTTTTTCATACTGCCACAGCCTCGCTGTATAAGGCTGAGCATGTCATTTCCGCATTTGGTAATAGTACAAGCTGGTCCCGAGAAGTATCCTAACAGTCGGTACCGAGCAGCACAGCCAGCTTTGTGGGCCTGGACCGACGGGTTCAAATCGATTGCCCGGAGATGGCACGGCACGACGGGTTGCGGGTCCACGGTCCGGCATAGTGTATCGTCTCCAGCTCGTCGGCAGCCAAAGCTGCAAGGGCCCCTGTGTCAGCCTTGTCAGCCTTATGGCCTTGTAGCCTTCCTCTTTGATATAACTAGTTCCTCCTCGTTGCTGTACTAGTTCTTCCAAGAAAACTCGCTAAAACACCAGTGCTGTAATCTGATTGGGAGAGAAGTAAGCAGTAAAACTCTAGGAGCATTCCATGCCTTATCGCCCTAGGAAATACAACCCACTTCTGTCCATACTCCCGAGAGGGTGGTTACCCCTTTAAAGACTCGCTTAGAGCCATGTGGAAATCCTTACCTTGGTATTCGTTATATCCCTCAAATGAAGCCCCCAGAACCACGAGTAGACCATATAGCAAATTACACTGGACAGTATCATCGCCACTAGACTCTATGCCCAGGCGTACACTCGGAGTGAAGATATTCCCACAAATCGCATTAGTTATCTCTATCAGACACATCTCTCAGGAAGCTCTTTTTTGCCACCAAATTCGCCGCCGCCCCCTCATAAAATCACGTGACTCTCACACATTCCAAGGCGAGACAATCTACACGTATATTTTAGCAGAAACACTTCTTCCCAAAACAAACCTCACAGCATTGACTCACCTACACACCTTACCCTCCACATACCCCTTCCCCATCTTCCATTCTCGCACCAAAGCTAAGCTTGCAGACATTCCTTCTCACCACCCAGATACACGCTACACAATCTACCAGCAAAACCCATGACCACATCTCCACAAACCAAAAAAATGAAGAAACCAAAAGAAGAGAAAAGAAAAGATATATAGAGCCGCTGTGTGTTGCGGCTACCTCGCTGGTTGATCGATGTACTACACATTTACGGTGAAATTGGTCGAGATGAGCTTTCTTAGGGGAGGGAGCGGGGCGCAGAAGTGCCCAAGTTGGATTACAATCGGGTCTTTTATAAGTAAAGATATATACTAAGAGAGAGGGTTTGTGGGAATTAGTTTCTCTCCTTTTTTTTTCTCTTTCTCGGGAAGGGGAGAGAGAGGTTCCGGCTGTTGGAGGTTTAGAAGCGGGTTTGAAGGCTTTTGATGAGGTGTTTAGGATGGAATTTGCATTTTCGTACCTGCGGGTGATTTGGCATCTGCGGTAGGGGTTTGATGCTTTTCTTTTTTTTTTCCAAGTGAATGTGTGCGAATGGGTGTTTATTCCCTAGTATATATGAAAGGGTATGGGGGTATTTATCCCTATTTCAAATTGTCGTCGTCATCGTTGTCGTAGTGATGAATAGCTGTGCAGACGGTAGTTTGGCGCATCGTATCCGAATAGCGTCTCGTGCAAGTGACTCTCCTGATAGTTATTCCAAAGCCATTCAGTATGAAACCATCCGATCAAAACATCACTGAGCAGGCAAAGAAGGAGAGCAGTATTTATTTTCCGCGCACGAGGCCCATGCGAATTCATAGATTGGCATAAGTAGTAGTAAAATCTACATGGAGCGTGCATTGGCACATTTTGAACATCTGGTCTGGGAGTCGTTACAGGATGTTCGGTTGAAACAAGATAAGCTTGTCGGTAAATCATAAGCCATGAGTGAAAAAAGGAGTGCTCGTACATATTCCCCCAGTCGGGAAACAGCAGCGAAAAAAAAACTAGAAGAACCAAGTCCGTCGTAGAAAGCGCATCCATTAGAATAAGTGAGCGGAAAGCCGAACCTCGAGGTAAAGAGGTTACGACGGTGATGAACAAGAAAGAGAAAGAAAGGGTCGTTATCATAATATTCACAGAAAAGAAGGTTGGTTGTGTTTTCCCTATCGCACAAGGTGGCGAAGGAAGAAACGGGAAAAATGGCTGTCCAGGGGAGGCGGGCAGAGAAGAAGGCGCTTAGGCGCGGATGACGACACCCTGGCGGCGGGTGGTCTTCTCCTCGTACACGTACTCGTCTTCGGAGGAGCATTCGGAAGAGTCGTCGGAGTATCCGCAGCGCGCACCACCACAGTCGAGCTTGACGCGGTCACCAGCGCGGGTGATGCCGTAGCGTTCGCACGTGCAGCATGAGCTTCCAGAGCTGATACTGGACGGGCTAGAGCTGTTGGTGGAGCGGCTGGTGAGTGAGGGAACGTCGGAGTCTTCGTCGGAGCTGTACTCGGAGTCGTCGGATGACTCTTCGATCTTCTGGGTGGCAAAGCGGCGGTTGAGCTCCTCCAAGGTGGTCTTGTCGTACTGCGTGTTGATGACTTGGCGAGTCTCGTGTGGTCGTTGGGGCTTGGGTGCGACGATGCGCTCTGGGCTGAGGCCACGGCCCTTGGGGATGGAAGCGGTGGATACACGGCGCGACTTGCGGTCGGCACTGGATGAGGATGACTTTGAGCTCGACTTGGCAGCGGGAATGTCGATGATGTTGAGCTTGCGGCCAGTGGTGGGTTCGGTCGTGTGGTCCTTGGCGGGGTCGTGGGAGACGTGGTAGCCGTCGATGATGTACTAGGAAGACGTTAGCCTCGGAGGGAAGAGTGGTTACCACGAGGATAGACATACGTAGTACCAGTAGCGCTGTCCCTGCTTCAAAGTCTGTCCTTGGAACTTGAAGCATCCGACCCAGCCACCAGACTTCTTGGGGTCCTTGGAAAGCGGAAGTTGGCCTTGGTAGCCATCCCAGGAGCCGAGAAGATGTACGGTCTTGCAGTTGGCGGAAGTGCGGAGAGTGAAGTTGAGCTGGATAGCGGCCATTGTGATGTTATCTCTTTCTTTCTGTGTAGAAAACTTGTATTATGATGTAATTTTTTTTTCTTTCGATTCGTCCGATACCAAGCTAATGGATAGACGTCAAGATTGCTAAGGAGGCTGTGTGTGTGTATGTCGAGGATCTCGCTAAGGGTTGCGAGGTTGTGTTGTCGGTGTGATTTGGAAGTTCGTTTCGAGCAAGTAGAGCTGAGTATTACGTTGGGGTGGACCGGCCACAAGGAATTGAATTATTGCAAAAAATGGGGGAATGGGTAAAACGGGTTGTCGGTAGTGTAGTGATTAGATGGCACCAGGCCTGAGGAGAGTAGGTAGGAGGAAGAAGGGGGAGGGGTAAAAAAGAATAGACAAAAAACGAACACAACAACTCTGAACTTGACACACTTGCTGAAGAAAAAAAAGACGAGATGGGAGCGGCTCCAGGCCTACTTATGTATAGAAGATGCATCACACAGAAGCCGGGCGACGATTGGGCGTTGACGAGGGGCTGACGGGCGGACATTGGACTAGGCCGCGTACGGGTCAGGCATGGGTGGATCCGGTAGCGATTGATTGATTGCGCAGTGTAGCCACGCCATCTGGGCAGGGTGCAGGCCGGTAGCGGGTGTGGAGAGCAGTCTATCGAATGTACGGCGAGCGCTTGACGGTGTTGCGGGAGTGGTTGATGGCTTTGATGTGTGTAGCCGGGCGTCATTGTTCTGTGCGCTGAGTGGCCAATGTGGGCGGGGAATACACGGGTGGGTCGTCACGCAGCGCACGGACCTGGGGTGAAAACATGCGGCCAATCAGCAGCGACTGTGCCTCTACCATGTGATGTCGGGATGTGCGGCCTGCAGACAAGTTTCTCTTCACACTGCATGATGGACGGGCGAACTGAGCAGAAGACGGATGCAGACAAATTTGCTTCCCAGGATTCTGCCTTGACCAGCCTGCAGCATCTCCTCTCTGCCGCATACAGACCTATTTACAGACATTATCGGCCCATATGCCCCGCCCTCTCCAATGGCATTCCTTTCACCATCTCCGGCTCATCACCAAATATCCCCAATTGGGAACATGGGCGGCTAATAATCTTTAGTGGCTTGTCGTCCCATCCAACCACAGCTGCCCATCACCAACTTCGCCCAACTGCATCGTAAGCCACTTTCGTGCTCAAACCTGAGGCCTTAACCCCCGGCATATCGTCATAACATGCAGCCCTTGTGCGCACGCGGCCTCATAGGCTTCGCTAAACAGACATGTCGGGAGAATAACCTACAGGGGGACACATACGCGATGTGGTGGGGCACCACTTTCAATATCAGGTACGCAAAGGCACAAAGTCTGGAAAGCCTCGCAATTTGAATACTGCCAATGAGGTGCAACAACAAGGCCGCATGTCGCCTAGCCCTCGTACCACCAAAGCCCCTTTCTCTACCCTCTATGCCATCATCCATGTCCTGCTGCCATCTCTTTCTTGACTCTAATGTCTTGCGCACATATACATGCCCGAGTCTTTTAGGCCCGCAGTGTTCTAGTGATGTTAGACTCGATAACGGCCAACATGGCCCAGGCGTGCATACAGGCGTACATACGCGCCCGCTCTCGGTGCGTGAACCCCCCAGGTGCACCGTTAGTGACAGTGCACCAATGAGAAGGAGCAGTAGTCATGCATACCAGCCATCCCACTGACTAGTCTCTCAACATGCTCATGACAATGATTGCATCGTGACATGCCACCACTTTGGCCATAATATAGCAGTGCCAAAATCAGGCAACTATCTGCTCCGCTGCAATTAAAAAAAATAAATCAAGATGATAGTAGTACACACACAACACTTTTTTCAACTCACTCAGCAACCCAAAAGATTCGCTAGCTCGTCCGCCGTAAGGGTGCTCTTTCTTCTTCGCGGTCGACCACCAACCCTGGACTTGGTTGCAGACCGAGGTGCGCGCTTGCCCGTATCCTCATTGATCATTTCGCCCCTGTTGTCGGTTTTCTTGGTGGGGCTGGCAGCCTTCTCGACTTCGGCTGCAGCGGCCGCTTCCGAGGCGTCTCGCAGTTTGTCTTGCACAGTTAGCTTCGGCGACGGCTCCTCAGGGTGTGCCCGTGGACTCGATAGGCGTTTTCTAGTCTGCTCAAAACTGTTAGATGCATGGTCTGATTAAACAAGCGCTGCTCATCGGCCGCATGACAAAGACAAGACGACAAGGAAAGAAGACTATGCTGCCCATATTCACCATATGCTTCGTCAGCCTGTCATTACGTACGCTTCGGGGTGTGCGATCATCTCGACTTTTCCGCCTTGGTGCCCGTTCTTCAGAAGTAGGTGGCTTGACTGCCGAGCTGGAGCGACTCGACTTCTCCGCACCTACCAGGTCAATCCCAGACTCCTCTGCATTCTCATCTTCCACCTGACATGGCGTGTTGGGGATAGATGGTGAGAAGGCAACTTTTCGCGGCGATCGGCTTAGCGACTTGTTACCATTGGACTCTCGTAGCGCTGCTGGAGTGGGTTGCAGCTTGATCTTGAACATGTCGGCGCTATTCTTCTTTGGCGCCATGTCCTCTACCTCCGGTGAAGGCTCATGCTCGACTTCGCTTTGCTCGTCCTCGTCTTCTTGTGGGACATCTGTATCATCTACTTCCTCGTCGAAGACTGAACTGGCGGCTTCATCCTCATCCTCGTCCTCTTCTTCTTCCTCAATGATGGGGATGCCTTGCCTGTCAGATGTGTCCAGCCCTTGTCCAAATCCTAGGCCCATTCTAAGCTCCTCAAGATCGATGGTGTCGCCATTGGTCATGCGCTTCCTCCAAGAGTCCATGAGCATAAAGGACTCGCGCAATCGGGCCTCCATCTTCTCCCACCCTGCGCGTAGCCTGTGAATCTCCTCTTCGCGCAGCTCCACCTCTTCCACTGACACAAAGTTTGGATTTGTGAGTAGGTTCTTCAAGTTGTCCAGCACCGTGTCCATGTCATCTGCCAAGGCCTCATAGTTGGTAGGTAGCGTGTGCAACATGCCTTGTCCTGTGCCCTCATCGTTGTCATCGTTTTCGCCAAAGTCAGATCCCTCTTCCGAGTCGGCTCTTGCGTTTTGTTCCGACATGCCTTGCAGCTCCTTCAGCGTCAAAAGTGTGCTTCGTACAAGCCCAATAAGACTATCGTTCTCGTCGCTTAAGCTTTGACTGAGGTGTGTCAAAAATTCAGTTGTCTCCTGCTTCAGGCTATATTCGGGGTCGTCGACATTGGGCACATCCTCACGCACGCTGCTTGTAGCCCCACCCAAGCCCATGGTGCCTGGGTTGATTGTGATGCTCGCACCGACAAGACCAGTCTTGTTGCCCCTCTGTTGACTTGTCAAATGGCTCTTTAGCCTCACAATCTCCCTGTCGCGCTTCCGAACGTCGTTTGTGCAAGTTGTGCGTACTTGATCCACGGTCGTTTTGAGTCGCTGCATTTCTGCACGCAACTTTCGTGCAGATGATTCAGCTGTGTGTAGAGCCTTGCGTGCCGACTGTTCCTGGGCCTGGGCGAGGGAGAGTTGCCGCGACAGGTCGTCATTGCGTGCATATTGCTTCTCAAGGGCGGCCGTCTGGCGCGTCGCATCCGCGCGCAGATTTCGCAGCGTCTCAGCGACGGACTCACGATATTCTTGGTCGCGCTATACATTCGTTAAGAAAATACAGCTCAGAAGAGCTTGAGGCCAACATACATCGCGCTTTAGTATTAGATCGTGGATCAAATTGATAATCTGGGCCATGGTGGCTTCCTTCCCGCCCTCTCCCCTGGACGGGTGGGCAAACTCAATGGGCTTGCCATTGCGCAACAACCCCCGCGACAGCAGCAGGTTGTTGATGTATGTCGATGCAGTTTTGAGGTTGTATGACTCCATGGTGGTGTTCCGTTGTCGACGTCAGACGCGGACGTGGGCGTAGACGCGACGTTGTGGCGGCTTGCTCTCGTCCAATGTTTGTTTACCCTGAGTGCTGGGTTCTAGAAGGAGCAACCCAGCTACCGCGCTCGGGCCGTGCTTCACCCGAGACCCTGGTTCCCGTCCTGCTGCACCCGCTTGTAAACGACCTAAATGCTACTCGTATTCCGTGTCCGTATATAGTGCTCGGCAGCCAGTTCTCCACAACCATGCCATTGTCTTCCGACTTTCATCTTCAGCCACTCCCGAACACGCTCGTGTCACACAGGTCACGTCACTAATCACCTCTAGTCACCGGTGTGCCCGTTTTGTCTACTCTAGTCATGTCAAGTCATGTCTTCCACGATGTACGATGGACTCCGGCTCGGCCATAAAATTCGAATCGACCGCCAGATCGCAGTCATTGTGGGGCCTTCGGTCGCTTTTGCCCGTTGACCCAGACTTTTCGATTCCTGTCTAGATTGCCACGCACGCCTCAATTCAGCCCCCGCGTCATCTCTATTGGCATTTTAGACTGCAACAGCTAGCCTAAATTCCAGTTTCAGCTCGCGATAGAGACATTGAGACAACTTGCATCCAGTCTAATCCACTTTTAAATTCGCTTCCGGCAACTCTCTCGGACTTTGTTGCTGATCTTTCCTCAAAGCTGTCCTGTCGTCCTGTGTTTGGTATGGAGGTTTCCACTTTCCAGCATACACACGTGTGCCGTATCCAAGCCACAGTATTTCCACTTCTCTTGAGACCATGTTATTTTTCTAGATTGAGACCGATTTTGACAGCCGCATCTCGGCCCAATGTCGAGACTTGGAATCGACGTTATATGATGTCCCTGTATATATTTGACAGTTTCCTCAGGCATTGCACAGAGACAGCAAGGCTTGTTTCTTATTTTGGCACTCCTCCATTTTAGTCCTTCCACATTTGTCCACCATGGCCGGCCTCGCATCCCTAGTCAGTGCGTTGCTACTGGGTGCCCAGACCGCTTACGGTCTCCCCTCAGACGCAACTACTCAAGCCTGCAATGAGATAGCCAACTCTCTGCCCGGCAAAACCCTAAGTCCAGGACTTCTCTCAGTGGAATACCAGTATGAGACACAACAGTATTGGGCTACTAATCTTCGAGAAATCAAACCAGCATGTGTTGTACAGCCCAACTCTGCTCAGGATGTTTCCATTGTCATCAAGATCTTGAACAAGTACCCGACAGTCCGCTTTGCTACTCGCAGTGGTGGTCATGACCCTAACAAAGACCATTCCACTGTCCAAGATGGTGTCCTCATCACCATGACCGACCTGGCTGGAGCAAGCTATGACGCACAGGAGGATGTAGCCTACGTCCGCCCTGGAGGAGAGTGGAATGACGTGATAGGTGATCTCGAACAAAGCGGGGTAGCCATTGCTGGTGGAAGACTTGGTATAGTCATATACGCGCCTTGGCAGGATATTCGCTTACTCAATCCAGGTCTTGTTGGTGTTGGTGGGCTACTGTTAGGGGGAGGTCTCTCCTTTCTCAGTGCTCAAGAAGGCCTTGCTGCCGATGTCAGTCGCCGACTGATGCTAGTTAGACACCATGCTGACACGTGCTAGAACATTATTGAATGGGAGACAATCATGGCTAATGGCTCCATTGTAAACGTAAATGCCGCAAGACATCCAGACCTCGCGCAGGCGATGCGTGGTAGCAGCAACCAATTTGGCATTGTCACACAATTTAAAGCCAAGGTTCACCACATGGACGACGTATGGGGCGGATCCTGCGCATACGATGAGACCAAGGCAGACGAGCTCTATGCTGCACTACATGAATTCGTTGGTCATGGTGCCGAAGATCCCAAGGCGGCCATCATCTTCACTGACCTGGTACTGGGTGTTGGCACGAGGTCCAAACTCATATACTACTTTTATGACGGCCCTACGCCGCCTACGTCCGGTCCTTTTGCCCAGTTCTTCAACATCCTCAACCTGGCTTGTCTACCGAAGAGGCAGAAGTACTCTCAGCTGGTAATTTCAAATATCTGTGTCACTGTTACGATAACATGCTAACTACGTGTAGTTAAGGGCCAATGGTGAACCAGTTCGCCTCTTGAATGCTCGTTCCTTCTTCCGCGTGAGTATTTATTCTTTATCCTCTTCAGCAAGAATCTAATCGTACAAAAGACTAAAACAATCCCATACATTGCTTCTCGTCCACAAATGTACAAGGAGATCAGCGAGAAGCTCGCCAACACCACCGCCCTCTTTCTGAATACGCCCCCTGTGGTCCGCGGTGTTCAGTTCAGCGTTGACTTCCAGCCTCTTCCATCTGTAATTGGCAAGAAATCGGCGGCTAAAGGCGGCAACGCCATGGGTCTCGGTGCTTCTGATCCCGACCGCATAGTACTTATCTACCAAGGAGCCTGGAACTTGCCATCAGATGATGAAGCTGCGTTCAAGATTGCCAGAGAGGTTACGAGTTGGCTAGACGAGGTTGTGCCGCAGTGGATGGCAGAAGCAGGGATGCCCCTGGATACTTACCTGCCACTCTTCTTGAACGATGCTATGTTTGATCAGCCTGTTCTACAAAGCTACCGGGACTATGAGAAGTTCAAGGCATTGCAGAGGAGCGTCGACCCTGATGGCTTGTTCAGTACGAGGACTGGTGGATTCAAGTTCTGAGTTGATATTTACTCAGAATACTCTTGTTGTATAAGATAATGAATGTAATGACTTCACTTCCTCCATGTGTTCTCTTTTTGTAATGTGCCTCGACCTGTCTAGGAAGGTGCTCTTGACATAGTGGGGGTCACTATGCTGTAAGCGGGGTAGTGTCTTTTCTGACTCCTCATCGCGACTGCCTGCTTATTCCACAGCGACAGTAACCAGAGAACAAAAACCTCTGCCCCCAATTTTCAAAGCAAAATATCAATCATAATGGCTCAGGCTCCTGAGATACACAGCTACCAGCATGAAGATGCTTGGAACGTTGACTGGCTTCGTGTCGACGACATCCACGAGCTATACTATCAACAGTACGGCAAAAAGGGTGGAAAACCTGGTATGTGTTGTAATGAATCTCTACAAAATATTCGCATTCTAACCACATGAAGTAATCTACCTCCACGGTGGCCCCGGAGGAAACTGCTCCAAAAGCAACACAGTCTTCTTCAACCCATCAGTATACCACGTGATCCTCCTCGACCAACGCGGTTGCGGGCAATCCCGCCCCAACGCCAGCGCAACAGCCAACACAACCTGGGACTTGGTTTCCGACATCGAAGCCCTCCGCAAGCACCTCTCAATCACCAAATGGCACATGGTCTTTGGCGGCTCCTGGGGCTCCACCCTCGCCCTCGCCTACGCCCAAACCCATCCTACCAGCGTCGGCAGCCTCGTCCTGCGCGGCATCTTCACAGTCCGTGATCTCGAGCTTAGATGGACGAATCACCCGGGCGGCGCCAGCATGCTTTTCCCGGACCGCTGGGACGACTTTATCAACTTTCTCCCTGAGGAAGAACGCGCAGACCACATCGCTAATTACCACAAGCGCCTCATGTCTTCTGACCCTGCTATCTCGCACCCCGCAGCCGCGGCCTGGAATACCTGGGAGATATCTATAAGTACCCTGTATCCGGACCCCAATGCGATGAAGAAGCTAGAGGAACCCGAATATCTGCTTGCGCATGCGAGGATTGAGATTCATTATTTTACGAACAAGGCGTGGTTGGAGGATGGGCAGTTGTTAAGGAAGGAGAATGTGGATCGCATTAGGGGTATTCCGACGACGATCGTGCAGGGGAGGTATGATGTTGTTTGTCCCCCGATTACGGCGTGGGAGTTGCACAAGGCGTGGCCGGAGAGTAGGCTGTTTTTTATTGATGATGCGGGGCATAGTGTTATGGAGCCGGGGACGAGGACGAAGTTGACCGAGGTTTGTGATGAGTATGCGCAGTTGGTGGTTTAGATAGAGATTGGGGGGTATAGAAATGAGAGAACAGTGTTCACAATCAGTGACTGCATCTAAGTGGATTAGAAGAAGAAGAAAATGTCTACTAGAGTGGAGGAGATCCTTAACCTTTATTCGATTCTTTATGGAACCACTATCAGAAGCAAGGCGCTTAAGCTGTCATTAGTTTCACTTCACCGCCTGGAGCAATGCAAAAAAAATAAATAGGCAAGTCCCGTAACCAAATATATGTATATTCCCAAAAAAAGTTATTAACAGAAAGGGCGACCATGTATAAACAATCGAATACAGCAGAAGAAAAGAATCGCACTAGAGGTAGTTTCTGCTGAAGAAAACTACTCCTTTTTTTCCCATCACAACATAGTGGCTTGATGACCACTGTCCATTATTCATGTATCTTCCAGAACCGGTATCTTCACTGGGAGTTGCCAGGCAAAATCCCCATGGAACGGTCTTTTTGGTTGAGGGGCCAGGCTACTCAGTTGGAAGGTATTTAGGCAAGACCCTGGTAAGAGTTGATGCAGACGTCGAGGGTGGCGCCGAGGTTGTTGGCCTCCTTGATGAGGTCAGCAGAACGAGACTGGACGCTGTCGATGAGCATGAAAGCGATGGTCTGAAGGGTAGAGTTAGTACAGTGCTTGTGAGTTTCCAAGCGAAGACGGAGGTGGCGGATTCACTTACGTCGACAACACCCTCAAGCTGTCTGAGGACAGCGGCGACAGGTTGGCCAATGATGGGGACAGTGGTGAAGAGGCCAGCCTTGCCAATAAGGATGTTCAGGAGAACCTGGTGGACGCGGACAAACTGGATTTTCTTGTTAGTTTTGTTCATTACGAGGGGAGATTGTACTCACCTCACGGAATGCGTCGAAGATGGCGTCGGAATCAGGGCCAGCCTTGACAGGCTCAGAGCCATCCATCTGAGCGATGGAAGTAGTGACAGTGGTGATGATGTCGGTAAAGCCAGCAATGATCTGGGGGAATGGTCCCTGGCCGATAACGATGAGAGGTCCGTTGATGATGGTGATGGACTGAGCAGGGGCCTGGAGAGCCTGGCTCTTGGAGGTGAGCATCTTGATGTTGCTGACGGTCTGGGCGGGAGTGATAGCCGCAGAGATGGGAGCAGCGAGAGCCAAAGCGGCAGTGAAGATGTTGCGGATGGAGACCATTTTTGCGGTTGTAAAAGAAGCTTTTGTTGTTGAGCTTGGGTTGAGTGTTGATAAGGTAGTAGTGAGGATTGTAGATGGAGTTGGATGATGAGTTGATTCTGTCGAGGACTGGAGGGCTTATATACATCTGATGTTGTCCAAGTGTCAGTGTAGACACTCGCTGTAGTTTACCACGATGTTCAAGGACAAATGCCACTAGGCATGTCGATCTCCCACATGCATCTGTTGAGATGTCGATCTTTGCAACTCGTCGGTAATCGGCGAGGCGGTGTTACTGGTGATAGGTGCCAAATCACCATGTGCGTAGCGCCGTCAGTCCCGTGGCTGGGTTGATATTAACGTTTGTTCTTTGTAGCTTACTCCACGTGTGTCACGCTTGATTGGACCGAAGGAAGATCTCTATGCTCTACTTTTTGTAGAAGCAGCCAAAGCATTTGCATTAGAACTTGTGGTTTTGTGGCCATGAAGTTCCTCAGAGCTTACACTGACTTTCATCATTCCGACCTTGAGCTCTTTAGAGAGTATCCTCCCCAGCGAAAACATATTGCATAGACATTGTGATCTTCGCAGGGGCTGAAATCATTAGGACTAACACATGTTAGTATGCAGAATCTTTGGTAACTCAGCTGCACAACTCATCGCCGAGTACTCATTGTGGATAGAAACTAGAGCACTGACATGAAGATCTCCGGACCCTTGCTCTCCCGCCCCTCGCGATTACACCGTGCACCACTCATTGTCTAGCCCTGCGCATATCCTCCTCGATTAACGTCCGAATTAGCGATGTAACATGAAGATCTTGCCGGTTTTCCGTCATGCCAAATTAACACAGTACTGAATTCGGACCGAGCACTACCACACATGTGCATGTATGCATCGTAGCCTGTAGACGGCGTGCTCCCCTCTATTTGGCTGGACAGAATTGGGAATGCCACAAGGCACGTGCCGGGACACAGGGCTTGTATGTGGCTGTGGGTACGGGACGGGACGAGCCCCCCTGATTCTTTTGCTGCCGAACGCCGTAGCGGAAGCTCTAAGATGAGGTATTGCTATCGCAAAGAGACGCAGATACTCCTTTAATCAATGGCTTACGATGCTGAAGACACTATAGTATTATTCTGAGTCCTGAGGCGCAATGTAAACATGATTCAGGGTGCCTTGTGAGGCGGATGGGGCATTGTCCTATGTGGTACGCCAAGATGAATGGTCAGGAGTTAAGCAATTGCTTTTGGAGAAACCCAGGTGGATCGAAATGCACCAAGATCGCGGCTTGGCGATGTAGCCGGGCGAATCAGACGAGATCTTCCGATGCGGCGAAATCGCACGCATATGTCATCGTGGCAGCGAGTCAACTTCCTGTACGATCATCATTTACCATGACACGTCTTCACATGTGCTGAACGAATACGTACAAGCGGAAGAATATAGTACAGATTCGAATGTAGACGGTGTCCGGTCCGTCGCGAACCTTAGATTCGTCTCTCAGCATCTCTTCTTTGCCGCCGGTCGCGAGACGGCTACCTGCGGCCCCCTTTTTGCACAGTAGCAAGACCTTTTTAGGAACGCCTGCCCACTTGTACACACGGAGTGAGCTACTGGTCCGCCAGGGTCTTCTCAGCAGGGTCAGTTCGCGGCTGGCTCCCGCTCACTACGGCAATTAAACGTACCGCATGCTTTGTTCTCACAAAAGGAAACTGAGACAAAAAACTAACGCAACTCTGCCCTGATAGGATGATGCCAAAGCCACTCGGCTTTGAACTAACAATAGTCAGCAGTAGAAGCCGACAGCCAGTCATGGTCGCATGCTATGAAAACAAAAGAAAATGAGTAATTGGAAGCCTACCGAGGGGCCCGAATCACAGGTGGCTGAACAACTAAGACGGAAACTGAACGCGCCAAAGCTCTGTCGTCGAATCGGATTTTCCTTCTGGTAATATCCCGCACTACTGTTACCTAAAGCAGTGCGGTGGTGGTGGTTGTGGCGACGGAACAACGGGACCCCGCTGAACTTTCAACCCTTATTGCACGTGAATCATAGAGTACTACCGACGTAGCACTGCAGAGCTGTGTAGACGCAGAGTTGACGATACACATGGAGATGCACCCAGAGGCATCAACCAAAGGCACGGAAGTCCGTTCCCGAAGCGTGCTGTCTTGCATATGAAGATTCTCTAACCTATTTTGGGAGGTGTCACATGTCGTGGCTAGTTCGAACCACAGGTCTGGGATCTGGTACTTTTTCCAGTACTAACATGTCAGCTGTGTTGCTTGGAGTAAGTATAGCTGCTTGGAGTTCTGGTTTTTTTTTGTAATGTCCGGACAAGGCCTACGGATCCAGAAGAGCCTAGGGATTGTGTTTGCTTGTTGCATTTTGTGAGCGAAACACCATGGCGTCGACTGCTCGCTAGCCAAGCCAACCATACGCGCCAGTCTGTGCGAGACATACCGATCACACTGTAGTCTAATATTGAAAGCGACTATATGGGTATAGTACAGATCTGACCGATGTGACATTTGAAAATATGATGTCATACTAGAATGAAGTTGCGCTGACTGACAAACTCTATGCGAGTGAAGTATTGGAACTCCATCGAGTGACATGTCAAGATAACAGCATGATCGATACTCGTGTAGGTACTGACTCAATCCCAAGATCGGTATCGACGCTAGCCACGAAGCATCTTAGAGAACTATTGCAACTTACCTGAGTCATCTCTCGGATCTCATTGATGGGCAGTTCGTGAGTGCCGCAAATGTAGCACTGGAACAGTTGCAGCTGAATTCCTTTCCAAACCCTGCATCTTAGCAGCCTTTTAACGATATGGCATTCGACCACATGTTTTGGGCATTCAAAGGAACATCAGATGAAGTCGAGACTCTTGTACAGCAAGTCATTGTCGAGCTCAACCCTGGAAACAGCATCAGTAGCTTCGTCGTTATCTACTCCACTACTTCTACCTTTGACAACTACGACGTTTTCTATTGAGGTATCCAAAAAGACAACATTGCAGGTAGCGAAGGTATCACTCTCCCGCCTCCTGGGTCGCAATTAATTCGTTCCAACACTCCATTCAGACATCATTCACCGTATTTAGTTTGCAAGGTAGACCTGATGTACGCAGTGCGCCTGGAAAGCGATATGTGCTTTACATCCCCGCTGGCGCTCTGCATACTTGCATCCTGTCTCCGAAGGTGCATCGGTCGATTTCATTACTACTGGACTAGCAAAACAAAGTGCGATCCTCATGAGAGCTTATTTCTGCTGGCAGTTGTGAGAAATGATAGTTGGTGTTACAAAACAAACACTAGGAGGCTCTCCCGGGTTACCGGTCTAGCTGCTGAGTTTGGGAACTGGTGGTGTATCCAGAATTTGACTCCCATATTTCTCACAGTAGATCTTACTGCGCGGAGTTTGGAGCCGTTACCCTGATGCCAATTGGTAAAACGTCTTGGTCGTGTGGTTCTCTAGGCATTTCCATCACACTGTTATGCATCTAGTCGTGCCTGATGGCTTTGGTATTTTGAAAGGTTATCGCAAAGCAGAGATTACTCTCATGAAACAGAGCTGACTCTTCTGAGTCCCAGCAAAGCCTTAAAGTTGATTCTTATTCCTTCCCCTCGGTCAGGACCTGCTGGTGTCGTACCCTGGAGATAGTGGCCTACAGACATCGCATCCAAATGACAAGGTGAAAATTCAAACCAGCATGAGTGTGTCTGCCTTGCCTGGTCTTGCTATGGTAGAGAAATCTAGGTAGCCTAGGCAGCGTTTGAGAATGCTTAGTGATCCATGAGAGTTTAAAGCGGCGACGTCGCGAGTGGGGCGGGAATGCATGGCCCATGTTAGTCTCCCGCGTTCCTCGTATCCCGATACGCGCACGCTCTTTTCTCGTATTCAAATACGCGCACCTCTCACCAAAGACATTCTTTTCCCCTTAGTTACCCGCCAGATGTCCACCACGCAATCCAACACAGCATCGCCTTCTGCGAATGAAGGCGACAAAACCATCAGGAAGATAACAAGACGATCACACCGCAAATCGCGTGCTGGTTGTAAGAATTGCAAGTCGCGTCGCATTAAGGTACGACAATTGTTAGGTCTTGCACACCCTGAACAAGGCAATAGACTTTGCAGGGCTGGAGCTTAGTAATTAGAGAAGCCATAGATGGTCTGCAGGAAGCATCCGAGACCCGGCCCTAAATGCACTGGCTGTCGCAATAAAAAGCTGTTAACACTAACGTTTGTAGTGCGACGAGGCGAAGCCAGGTTGTGGCAACTGTCAGTATCGAAAAGTACGTTGCGACTTCACTGAACCAGCGACCTCCTCACCCAAGCACCACGGAGAAAACAGCCTCAATTCTATCTCTGGAGAGCTGCCTATATCCGAGATCGAGCTCACGTATCACTATGCAACATCAACCTGCTTCACCCTTTCAGCATGGCCCAGTGGAGGTGTCTCCCGGCAAAACCAAATGGCTGAGATCGGATTCAAGAGCCCATACGTTCTGCACTTGATGCTGGCATTCGCAGCAATGCATCTGGCACACTGCCGTCCGCACCGCAAAGAGGCATACCTCGCGATGGCAGACCACCACTACGAGCGCGCTCTGGTTCTGGTTACACCACAGATTGCAACCCTAAATTCCGACAACTCTGATGCAGTATTGCTTGCCGAACAATTGATATGTTTTATCGGCTGGAGTCGGGGCCCGCAACCTGGGGAATATCTTGCCTTTGGACGAGATAAGAAATCAGATTGGTTGGTCATGTTCCGCGGCATTCGATCAACCATCTCAAACATTCAACGTCTGCCATCTCACAAGACCCGCCCATATTCAATAAACGGAGTATTACCTCCGTTGCCAGCCCTAGGGGTACCCGAAGAATACGAGAAGCAGCTCGACAGACTGATGGAGCTTGTGAAGTCTGTATCAAAGGATTCACCTGGTTACAGGGACGATGTCGAGGCTGTCAATATACTCCAAGAGATGTACAACAATCGGTATCAAGGTGGAGAGGACGAGTACCACGTGACTTTTGGGTGGCTCTACCGTGTGACGGACGACTTTCTTGAGCGGATGCAGCAGCGTGATCCCATCCCTATGATCATCTATGCGCACTTTTTGGTCCTTATTCGTGCTTTAGAACAGTTTTGGTACATGCAAGGATGGACACACCATATCATGAGCGGGATCTGGGATTTGCTGCCAACGGAATATAGGGCTTGGTTGGAGTGGCCAATAAACAGAACAAGTTGGGTCAAACCCTGAGATGGCAAACATGTAGGTTTTTGAAATAACACTCCTGAAACATAATGATATTCGACATGGGACAATACCGTGATCTACATTATATTCCAATCTAGCCAATCCCCATAGGTGGGGAATTCCCGGTCTCGGGGCTACTTGCGAAAGTGATCTCTCTGGTAACGGCGATTGAGGAGACATGCCAGGTCCTCGGCTGCAGAAGACCAAACCTCTAGCAACCAGTCAAACATTGATAGCTTTAGCGTAAATTGTCGACAATCAATCCGAATTGCAATCAGAGCCAGCCTAGATTCCCAATTCCATCCAATGTCGAAGTATCTCCATGTGATTGATCGAATTTGATCATCTATAAAAAGATACACTCTATTGTAGCGGTTAGAGTACATCTTCAAGACCGCTCTTACTGGTTAGCTCGCTTGCTCATCTTCTTCCTGAAATACCATAGTCCATTCGAGGGGGTAACTCACAGACACCCATTTGTCCTTTGCCTGCGCCCGATAGCCCCGCTTGCCCGCCACCCTCATTTCCCAGCGTACTTGTTAAGCGGCACACGTCCATCATCGCTATTCTCAAAAGCCGAGCCGTCGACCTTCCGAATGTATCTGAACAGCCTGCCAGGATGTATGACTGCATAGCACACAGTGCTCGCCAGCAAAAGCGAAGCGTCGAACACATACATCATCCACTCCGTCTTGAGAATATGGCCATCCGGACCTTGAGCAAATTCAATCAGGCGAAACAGACTCCGTACAACAATCAAAACACTGACTACGTACAGCGCGTAGAAGTGCTTCTCCCAGCTCACACGTGGCCGTTCAGAGACACTGGAGGGACTGCCGCGGAGTCTAGTGTGCAGCACCACAACCATAACAAGGAACAACCCAAACGCGACAAGCTGAATCGAAAGCCCAATCTTTACAATCTTTATGCCTTGCAAAGCTCCCTCGGGTCCGCTGGCCTGCGCTGCGGAACCAGCCATCTGGCACCCGAAACTCGCAATGTCGATGACGATGTAGATTTTGGAAATCCAGGTCGAGCGGATGAGGCAGTAGTCGTTTGCATCTAGGTTGCGAGCTAGGCGGCCGAGCGTCATGTACACGGTTGCTGCGAGGAGAGGTGCGGAGCCGAGGATCAGCATCATTTGGATTAGGTAGGGTGTGCCGTTGCGGATGTTGTCGTGCGCCCAGGCGCGGCCGTAGTAGCCTGCTGCTTCGCCTGGATTGCTTATTAGAAAGCCTGAATTAATTTGGGAGTCGGGGGTTGAGTTGGAGGCTTTTTTTGCTTTTTTTTGCTTACCTATGCATCCGAGGATGAAGGGGATGAAATACCAACTCCGATATATAGACATAAGAACGATATGTGCGATAGCCATGATCCCAAACATGACCATATAGGCGTATCCAGCGCCAATTGAAGGGTTGTACGGGAAAAGATCGAAGTTTGCTTCTCCACGAGGAGTGAGGTGTACCGACGCCATATTGCCGTTGCTGGAAATTCCAATGAATGTAGAGTTGACGAAATAGAAACTTTGAAGCGACTGTTTAAATTAGAGCGTAACAACATCAACAGAAACATGAATTCTCTCTTTTTTTCCCCCCTCGACACTTTGCAGAATTTATAGTAGAATTAGCCCATAAGTGTCGAGGTCTCGTATGTTAAGCGTATTCGTATTCTAAGAGCTGCACCCCTGCAAGTTTTGGTGGGGCGATCAACAATGCACTGATCACTAGAACGTAGTATGAGGCTGAGTTTCGATCAGTTTGTACTACTGTACCGGACGGGGTAAATGCTTAGAACGGCTGAGCAATTCTTATACTCTAATACTATGCTAGTGTACAGTCTGGGATATTGTTTCTAACATCTTTTAATCGCGACGTTAGTACCTACAAAATGTGTCTAGAAAGCTATTTTCTCGGATTTTAGTAATTAGGTTGGGCTAAACCCCTCCCCCCCCCAAACACGTTATAGATAGAAAGCTCCATTACTGGTACACGGGTTGAGACTATAGAGGTGTTAATTAGGCAACATAATACCGTTTTAGATCAAATCTAGCGCACTAGACTTATTCATTACATTTGGCTGACTTACTTCCCACCTTACGCTCACAAGCAACCCCAGACATATGTGCATTTGGTACCCGGAGGCGTACATGATGACCTTCCATTTTTCCCATCTCCTGCAAATGTTCCTGGGCCGCCTCTGCAGCCGGTTCTTTTGTCGTAGGGATCCGCGTACTTGAGATCGATGTCGCAAATATTCTGGTTATTACATGTTCCCGAGACATTCCAGATAGTGCTTGTCCCCGCCTGGGAGACGGCGATAAGGGTAGGAAACAAGACGATAGAGAGTAGCATCTTTCTTTTCGGATAGAACGAAGCAGAAGTTGAATATGTAGGAATGTAGTTCTTTCAAGGTTGATACACGTTGGCAAGGTGATCGTCTTGATGTTGAAAAGAAACCTTTACTCATGCCTCTAGAACCTGGCTTTTATATCTACAGAAATCAAATGCTAGTACAAAAACAGATCGAGGAGGCTGATTCCAAGAACGACAAGCGCATTGCGTATTAATAGAAAGCGCCACGATATTGAATGTAGCCGCAAGAAGGCAAATCTAGACTGCTCCAGACGAAAGCGCAGAAATAAAGCTTTGAGTAAGAAATTAAGCGTATTGCTTACTTCTAGAAAGCGCTACACTACCAAGTGTAACCGCAAAGGGGACAATCTAGACTCTTCCAGTCCGCTTACGTTATATCCACCCCGGAACTTTCCTTGCATTCGACTTAGTTTTTTGCAGCTTCGATGCTCAATACGAAAGGATTTATATCAGCCGCCCTTAAATTGCTGTAGTTTTTTCTTGTTCAAAGCTTATTGAGCGGGGGTGGCAAAGCGTGCTGGCATCCACGAGTTCTACTCGGTCGACTACAGGGGGCCTTCACCTTAACCGTAGTCACGTCCTTACTTAGGACACGAGAGGGATAATAAAGAGAAAATGTTGTAAACTTGAACTTGAAGTCGATTGCCTAAAGATCCCTACTGTACACATACAAAAAGCTCCTGTCTTATACTCACCAAGTCAGATCATACTATCTGCACAAGGGGTCACTTAGTGACCCTTATGCACCGGCCCGTTACGATAGATAGAAATAGATCTAAAGAGCATATAAATAAGCACCGAAATATAAGAGTCTTTGCGGCTTAAGTACAAGGTACCGCTGTTTTGCTGCCTTCATCACAACCTGTATTTTCGTCGTCGTACCCAATGGAGTTGTACCTAATAGTTATATACCCATTAAATTGTGCACACATTAGTATTACCGAATAATCTTCTAAAAGTCGAGCGACGGTATCCCTAAAGCTCATCCAAATCCGTCTAATTTAACTACAAAGTCGATTTTTTTGACACCCGATCTCAGCAGCTGAGGGTATGGCCTACTATCCTTTTCTCAGATAGTTGATTTGATACGCTACATAGTAAATAGAGATAAAAAAAGTCAAGTCGTGCAAGGTACTTACGTAATGTTGGTGGTTCTTTGCGGAGAGCCCTTTACATTCATCCACCATCTACGTATATCAAAGTTGGAAGTTAAAAAAAGAAAAGGCAAAAACGCCGTGTATCGGCGTCGGCATCGGCATCAGCCTCGCCTGTGTTCGTTTCTTTAAATTCTTTTTTTCATTCCTTTAATTCTATTTCAAAAGCAACAAAGGGGGAAGGGAAGAGTATATCTATGTGTGTGTGGAGGGGTTGAACCACTTTTTCTTATATCTACAAATATAGTTATACATACATTTAAGAACTTGGTTATGTTGGACCCGGACCTCGTTGAAGAGGCAATGTTCTCTTCTCTCAAAAAAAGAAGGACAGAGAAGGGGGATTTTTCTAGACCAATTGATCGGCAATACATCATGGTCGTCATAGGTAATCATCTTCGTCGTCGTTCATCATCGCTTCAAACACAAACCTCTCTCGCTCATACTGTCCCAGATACTACTACACCCTGGGGTATCTCTTTCTCTTTCTTCCTCCACCAATGCATGTAATGCGTACATCGCTTCGGAAAATGAACTGCCAGTGAACGCCTTTTCCCACTTCGCCCACGCGCGTCCTCAATAGACTCTCGGGGTCAAAGTATTTATTTGGCGATATCGTCACCCCAAACGCTCTTGGCAATCTCAACATTAAGTCTAACCTTGGCCCATTGCTCCTCCTCGGTCAACTCGTTACCCTCAGCAGTCGAACTGAATCCACACTGGTGGCTCACACACAGCTGGTCAAGACCATTTGGTGTGATCTTGGCAGCCTCATGCAACCTCTTGATGATCTCGTCCTTGTCATCAAGTGTGTTCTTCTTGCTCGACATGACACCCAGGACGACGACCTTGTGCTCGGGGAGGTGGCGCAGGGGGCTGAAGTCGCCAGAGCGCGCGTCGTCGTACTCGAGGAAGTAGGCGTCGACATTGAGTTCCTTGAAGAGGACTTCGGCGACGGGCTCGTAGCCGCCTGAGGCGAACCACTTGGAGCGGTAGTTACCACGGCAAAGATGGATGCCAATCTTCATGTCGGCAGGCCTCTTCTCAATGGCCTTGTTGATGAGCTCGGCGTACTTGCGCGGCAGGGTGCTGAGGTCCTCGTTGCGCTCAGTTTCGGCGGCCTTGCGCATATCTGGGTCGCACAGGTAGGCAAGGTTTGTGTCGTCGAGCTGAACGAAGCGGCAGCCGGCCTTGTAGAGGGAGTCGAGCTCCTCCTGGTAGACGCGTGCGAGGTCGTCGAAGAAGACGTCGAGGTCGGGGTAGGCGGAGATGTCGATGGAGGCACGGCCACCACGGAAGTGCACCATGGTGGGCGAAGGAATGCAGACCTTTGTTGTGGCCTTGCTGCCATTGTTCTTGATGGCCTGCTCAAGGAACTGAAAGTCCTCGACCTGGATAGCTTTGGGGTGGCCGAGCTTGCCAGTTACGACGAGGGTTGGCGGGGAGAAGCCGTCCTTGTGCCTGATGTTTCCAACCTGACCCTTCTCTTCGATACCAGCGACGTTCTTGAGGAAGTCGAGGTGAAAGTATGCGCGGCGGAACTCGCCATCAGTGACGGAAAGCAGGCCATTGTCTATTTGCTGCTTTGCAACCTGGGCAATGTGCTCGTCTTCGACCTTGCGAAGCTCCTCGGCAGTGATTTCGCCATTGGCAGCTTTTGTGCGTGCCTCGAGGACGGCCTTGGGGCGGAGGAAGGAGCCGACGTGGTCGGCGCGGTATACACCAGTGGGAAGAGGCATGGTGGTGGATGTTTTGGTGAAGAGCGTGGTGTAGTGAAAAAAAAGACGGGATTGCTGGGAATTTAAGTCAAACGGATTACAAGTACCGAAAATTTGTAAAGTGAGTCTTCCGCCTTACTGCATGATGCACCTATTGCTAACAGGAAACCATGAAGCTACCCCACCACGGCAGTTGTTAGAGCCAGGCTAGGACATGGATTCCTGGCGCCCAGCAAAAGCCTTCGCAACAATGACACTCCGAGTGGTAGCCGCCCGGTCCTAGAAACAGCTCGCCAGGCATGCGAGACTGGCGCAAAAGCCGCCCGCATACACATACCCAAAACAACGTTTCTTTTCAAGGGCAAATGCAGAGAGTTGACGATCGTCGGTTCATGCGGCTCATCTATGGTTGGCGGGTAACATGACGTTTGGTGGGGTACATACAGACCCTGCCTTGCTGGCCCACCATGCCCCCCCGCGGCTCATCGGCCCTAGTACTCTGTTGCGGCTGACACATGGGTCACGTGCTTCGGGGGTAAGAATATATCCACATGTACATAGCGAGTAGCTATACTATTACAATTGGATATATTGGTACATGGATGAAACATAAAATCGCTACAGTAGTCAGTCCTGCTCTATGCAGCCTTCACCAGCTTTGCTTCTAAGAGTTCGCCAAATTGCCCCTCCCATAAGCCATCTTCTTCGTCGTCACTCTCCATCAGCAACGCATCAGCCGCATTGTAGACTCGATTACCTTTACCATCAAACTTCTTCTCCTTCTTGACCAGGTCACGCGCTGCAATCCTCAATTGGATCGTCCCTGCACCAGGCCCTGAGTCCCCTTCGTGCTCTACAGTCGCCGTCTTGAACCCACTAATTTCAGGCGTGACAGTGATAGGGTTCACAGTAAAGAACTTGCATGCAATCACCGCGCCCTTCTTCATGTCCGCCGCGGTAAGATCAGGCAAAGTACTCATATCCTCGGGCAGTGGCGCCAAATCAGTTTGCGCGGCTGTCGCAAGGTCTTGTTGAAGCTGATCCTCGATTGCTGCATCTATAATCTCCGACTCATTGTTGGCTGCAGGAGCATCGTCATAGTCCAGAATGATCTTCTCTTCCTCATCTTCCTCCTGCACTGCATATGTCTGTTGTGGTGCATGACTCTGCTTCTTCTTCTTCTTCTGTTTCTTTTTAGCCGCCTTCTCCCGCATCGCCTTACTGGCAGGATCCCAGTGCTGTTCGAATGGAAACGGCGGGGCATTAAGCTCAAACTCCTCATCCCAACACTCAAAAGCAGACACGTTGATACGCGACTTCCAGAAATCAGGATCTGATGCCCCTTCAGGCTCCGTGACTTCATCCACCGCTGCTTTGTTTCTTCCCTTTCTGACCACTGGTGCTGCTTGTCGAGCAAGTATCCGACCAATAGCAGCAGTATCTGGCCGTAGCCTTCTCGAAGCAACTGCTCTTTCGGCGGGAGCTTCGTCTACTGGCATTGTCTCTGGCTGCACCGAGTCAACTGATGGCACAGGACCAGACAATGTGTCTCCAAACTTGGCAATCAGCTCTTGTTTTCTTTGTTCCAGTTGTAAAGCATCTTCGGCCACCGAAACCTCGTCATCTAATCGTTTTCTCTTGCCTTGAGATTTAGAAAATGGCTGTGTGCTAGTAGAGCCCTCTTCTGCTTCGGGCTGGCCAAAGTTCCCTTCCTCATAGTTCTTCAGGTCACTCAGACCCGCACCCTCAGGGAGCACACCAGATGCTATCAGGCGACGAAGACGATTTACTCTAGTGCGTCGAGAGTTTCGGACCTTTGTGGCTTTGAGTCCCTGGCCTGGAGGAACGTGCTGTGTTGCTGTAGTCTTGCGGCCATCCTTCGACGACAGGACGTCAGGGGGAGCGCTTGCATCGCTGTCATCGGAGTCAGAGTCGGAGTCGGAGTCGGAGTTACTCGTCGTATCTGATTCTGACCCTGAGTCTGACCCTGAATCTGACGTATCTGAGGCGCTTGACGAACTGCCGGGCTTGGCTGCCGAGCCCGAATCTGAATCTGAGTCGTCTTCTGAATCTTCGGCAGAAGAGGCGGATTCGTCGCCATCCCCTGGCACAAAGTCGTCATCTTCCTCACTGTCATCAGATTCATCAATCTCTGGCTCCTGGAAGTGTACTGTCTTAGACTCTCTCCCAGACTTGTTCACACTACTCCTAGAGACTGTATGGCCATTCAAGAGTGGAAGAGGCTCTTCTTCTTCTTCGGCTTCTTCACCGTGTTCCATAAGCAAAGCTGTGGCTTCTGACTCTGGCTCTGCTTCTGCTTCTCCGTCGTCGAGTCGGCGTCGCTTGCGTGGGGGTATGCGAACTGGGGGTCGGTTTGGTTGTCGCAAGTAGGGTCGACCGAAAGGAATACCATCGACAAGGTGTTGGCCTCCGTCGGATATCTGGTCACGGCCAGTGAGGGTGCGCGCGCGTATTTCGGCTGTCATGAGCGGTCGGATGCTATAGTTGAGTCGTCAGCATACAGCAATACAGTTACTATCATATTACGTACGACACATGGTCGTCTTCCTTGAGTGCATTGATGACAGGCATAAAGTGAAGGCACTCGAAGCCGCCCACCTCGACGACATAGTGCTCCAGGCCCCAATGCTCAGCCTCTAGCGGGATAATGTAGTTAACATCTTCGAGCAAACGCGTAATGGTGTATGCCTGTGTACTGTTGGTGTCGGGAACGCTCCAGAGAATGTTGGCAGCAGGCAGGCCGTTCCTCTGCACCGTCAATCGAAGCCTCATATCGGCACGTCAAGTTGCATGTGGTTTGCGACGAGCCAAAGTCATCTGCATCGCGAACTTTTGGACATGGCGCCGCGACCAATGACGATCTATGCGCGTCCGACTAGCACACTTTAGTCTTAGCGCGTTTATGCCGGTCGATCTTTCACAGTGACATTCCTCCCGCATGACGCAATTGTATGCATTTTACCTGATCTAAGACGACTCATACTCTTATTCTCACTTCTCCTACAACCCTCACTTCAACTCAAATATAGTTTGGACAACAACAAGAACTCAGAATGCCAGTTGGTAAACCAGTCAATACCCTCAAGGGTTCCTGGAAGCGTCTCTTGAACGATGAGCGTTTGCGCCGCTCTTCTCAAGTACTTTCAGTTGTCGATTCAAACGTCTGCATCTTTGGTGGTGAAGTCAAGCCTCGGGAGCCCATAGACGACAAGGTCGATGTGGTTCCCCTCAAGTCCAGTATGCCCCTCATCTAAACAGGCCATCAAGGTACATGGCTAAAACGGGAACAGATGCAACAAACCTGGAAACAAAATCGGCTTCCTCAGCACCCAGCCCAAGAGTAGGAAGTGCATCTGCCGTTCTCAATGGCAAAATGCACTTATTTTCTGGACGCGGCGGTATCGACATGGCACCCATAGAGGAACAAGGCGCAGTGTGGTGCTACGACCCCACAAGCTCATCATGGACAAAGATCACCCCAGCTGATTCATCAGCGCCCTTTCCACCAGCACGTAGCTATCATTGCTCTACTAGTGACGGCAAGGAGACTTTCTTCCTCCATGCCGGATGTCCTGAAAAAGGACGCCTATCCGACTTATGGATGTTCAACATCAATAACCGTACATGGACACAGGCACCAGATGCTCCAGGCTCCCAGCGTGGAGGCGCTTCAATTGCCTACCATGATGGCAAGCTCTACCGAATGAATGGCTTCGACGGTACGACTGAACAAGGTGGCAGCGTTGACGTATTCGACACTGCCAACAGCACATGGTCCACCGATACTTTTGAAGCTGATGGCTACAACGGACCTCAGGCCCGCAGTGTCTGTGTTCTATTACCAGTTCGACTCGCTCACAAAGACAAGCTTCTCACGCTCTTTGGCGAACACGACCCTTCGTCACTAGGCCATGCTGGAGCAGGCAAGATGCTAAGCGATGTCTGGATCTACGATATCACTGAGAAATGGTGGACACAGCTTCAGCCTGAAGGCAGTGACGGTGTGCCTGAACCTCGTGGATGGTTTGATGCTGATGTTGTCAAGGCTGAGAGTGGTAATGATAGCATTGTCATTCATGGTGGACTGGGTGAGAACAATGAACGACTCACTGATCTGTGGCAACTTGTATTTTAATATATATGGCCTGAAATCGGGACTACGGATTCTAGAATATCTCAATGAAAGATTGTTTTATCTTGTGTTCGTGAGGGTCTGCATCATCGTTTATACGTTCAACATTGTTTATAAAGGATATTGTCGTAGTTTTTTCTAACAAGATACTGTTTCTATAAACACTTGGATAGAAATTGATGTAATTGCTTTATCCGTGGATATACAAGTATGTACCATTGTCGCACTTGGATAAAAGAATATTGATTTGGTTGATGTTCAGTCTTCTTAGTATTTGTATTCCATCAGCAGTCAAAATAACGGACAATCTTGTACTTAGCAACATGTGTAACAAGCCCGCCGAGCGGAATTATATTCAAATCTATATGAACTTACCTAATGCTCCTTTGAATTGAAATGCATCTACACGACCGCATCAGAAGTTGCTTGACAGTACGACATTCTTTTGGTCAACACGGAGGCTGGGATGCGCATGCTTTTC
The DNA here is from genome assembly GCF_000523435.1 of Bipolaris zeicola 26-R-13. Classification (NCBI taxonomy): domain Eukaryota; kingdom Fungi; phylum Ascomycota; class Dothideomycetes; order Pleosporales; family Pleosporaceae; genus Bipolaris; species Bipolaris zeicola. The sequence continues at coordinate 2,411 of NW_006912228.1, read as the reverse complement.
TTCCCATGGGAATTTTTGTTGTTTAAACCAACCAGATATCAGTCTTATTTCCTACATTACCCATCCCTGTAGCCATCCCTGCTTGTATTAACCTTTCACCTCGTACTTTAGAGACTGAATAATATGCTCGTGGTATAGAAGTCATTGCCTCGGGTGCAACACCCGATATCGAACCACGACAAAATTTGAGCAATTTCATATAAGAGACCTCAAATATCATCGATCTCACATTGGAAGATCCCAAAGATGGAAGTAATTCCACGCCCATTACGTGAACGTCAACTTCATACAAGACCGCAACCCCGCACTTGCTATTCGTCCCCATTATCCGCGTCATTTCCCCGCACAACCATGCCGAGAATCAACATAAAAACATACGGCGAATAGTACAAGATATTTTGAGCTCCAAATCACCAGCTATTGATTGAATAACAGCTAACTTCTTATTGATGACTCGTTGGAGCAGCGAAAATGCATTTTTTGGTTCTTGCAGGTGCAGCAGCTGTTGCGCTCATAGCACGCATCTTATTTCCGCTTCTGAAAACATTCTTCTCTCCACTACGCAATATACCAGGCCCATTCTCTGCCCGGTTCACTGATCTTTGGTATCTATGGCGAGTCCAAAAAGGCAGATTTGAGTGGGACAACATTGAGTTGCATCGAAGATACGGCAAGTCGTATCCTCCTGTCATGTGTGATTGAATTACCTTCTACAAATCGGATATACACCAGAGATAATCACTTATATTTTGACTGCAGGTGAGGTTGTTCGTTATGGACCAAACCGGTACTCCTTCTCTTCACTTTCGGCGCAGAAGTCTATCTACGGCCACGGCTCCAAGTTTCCAAAATCTTCGTGGTACTCTTCATGGAGTAACCCAGACACATCGCAGTGGTCTCTTTTTACAGACGACTCGATCCGACGTCATAGCGAGAATCGCCGACAGTACCAAAGCACCTACAGCATGTCCTCGCTCGTCACCTACGAGCCATACGTGGACGAGTGTGCGGATCTCTTTAGCCAGCGTCTTGGAGAACTTGCCAGTGCGGGCGCATACGCAGACATGGGACATTGGCTACAGTGCTACGCATTCGATGTCATTGGATTGATAACGTACTCCAAACGATTAGGGTTTCTAGACGGAGGCGAGGATATTGGTGGCGTAATGGCGGCTTTGGAGGACCATTTGCAATATGCAACGTTTATTGGAATCTTTTCGTGGTTGCACAAATACCTCTTTCACATTCGAAATTGGTTGGCTGGCCCGACAGGAACAGGGCGAGCATATGTGGCCAAGTTTACTCAAGATCGCATTGCAGAGCATCAGACGGAGCAGACAAAGGGGATACCAGTGGATGGAGCAGAGAAAGGGAAAACGAGCATAGACTTTCTGACAAAGTTCTTTACGAAGAATGCTGACGCTCCTGAGTCCTTTACCATGTACCATGTCGCCTCAGGGTGCGTGTCGAATATGGTGGCTGGCTCGGATACTACGGGCATTACTCTCTCTGCTATTCTCTACTACCTGCTTAAGAATCCTCACACGCTTGAGACACTTCGGCACGAGGTCAATGAGCGCCAGCGACAAGGCCAAAGCAGCCACTTCATTACATTCAAGGAGAGCCAAGAGATGCCCTATCTCCAGGCGGTGATGAAGGAGGCACTAAGAATGCATCCTGCCACTGGCCTCCCGCTGGAGCGTGTGGTGCCAGCTGGTGGAGCAGAGATATCCAATATGTTCTTTCCTGAAGGCGTAAGTTGCCGCGCTGACATAAAATGGTCAGATCGAAAGATGTGCGAATACGCCAACTGATAAACTTATGTTAGACTATTGTCGGAATCAACTCCTGGGTTGCTCATCGCGATAGCACCATCTTTGGTCCAGATGCACACCGATTTAGACCAGAACGCTGGCTTGCTGGCGACAGAGAGAGGCTCGCTATCATGGAGCGAAATTGGATGCCGGTATGTCATGGATTCGTCATCCATCTATTTGATCGACTATTGCCTCAATTCGCGCATCGCCACCTCGCGTACATCCCTTCTATCCTATTACCCAATCCTGTACCTCGGGCGTCATTTACTGACTAAAATACGTACTTGCGCAGTTTGGCCTCGGAGCAAGAACCTGCATAGGAAGACACATATCGTTTCTGGAAATGTCCAAGTTAATCCCCATGCTTGTTCGAGACTTTGACTTTACTCTAGCCAGCCACCTGCAAGCGGCTGATCAAGAGTGGGAGACGACAAACTATTGGTTCGTCAAGCCGCGCGACTTCCAGGTCAAGGTCGCGGCTAGACGGCACAATCAGCAGTGATTGACATGGGGATGGTGGAATTATTATTCCATTATAGTCCTGTATCAGCCGTTGGCTATGTAGGACTTTGGCCAAAGGCCGTTCTATCTAAC
>NW_006912227.1:0-55412 GCF_000523435.1 Bipolaris zeicola 26-R-13 | reverse complement strand
GGCGGGTGTATTTCCAGTCCTTTGTGACGATAATTCCAAAAATTGATTTCTCGCTGTTTGTCGTGTTTTTCCATCCCAGCTGATTTTGCACATTAACTCTATAATGTGTATAAATTCAAGCTGACTCAGATACGCCAAGTTCTCCGTCTAAATACGTAGAGGGGCCGCCGCAGTACCACAAAAGTAGTATTATCTGACGTCATACTTAATCACCATTGGTTAATCTAGTGGTGCTTCCATCATGCTCCAGTTTCCACGACCTTCTTGCTTACAACCCTCAAGAACCCGCCTATTCCGACTCGACGATTCATCGGCATGTCAAAACCTAACGTTGATATAAACGACCCCAGTTCCCCTGGCGGAAAACTTCTCCAAGATATCATTGATACACATACATCTCATGCACCTTTCCCTGTAGAAAGAAACAGCGGCACAGAATTATATCGAAAACTCAGCGACAAAGAAGACAAAATGCAAGATGCAGCGTCGCAGGGTCATAGACCAGGCCTACAGCGGTCAAGTTCGAGACGTACAGCAAACGGATACATGCCCATCGAAGATTATGGGTTGATCGGGAACATGCGGACCTGTGCAATGGTTGCCATGGATGGCGGACTTGATTACATGTGTTGGCCGCATTTTGACTCGCCATCCGTCTTCTGCCGTATTCTTGACAAAGAAAAGGGTGGCCACTTCACTATAGGCCCAACGAACGACGGCTTCTGCACTACGAAACAACAGTATCTTCCCGCGAGCAACATTCTCCAGACACGCTACTTGAAGGAAGAGGGCGTCATGAATGTTGTGGATTTTTTCCCAAGGCCAAATGACAAGAACTGGGATTCCCAGTTTCATGCTAATGTCATCGCGAGTGAGCACAATGGCAATGTGCCCGAGCGTCCCGATTTGAAGAAGTGGCTTGTTAGGCGAGTGGAATGCATGCGAGGCACCGTCGAGGTGAGTGTACAGGTGTTTCCTGCATTCAACTATGCTCGAGACAAGCACACTACCGAGATCGCCGACCTAGGCAAGACTCCACAAGGACAGGGCCTACAGCGCGTGATCTTCAAGTCTAAAGACCTATCTCTGGAATTAAATGTGACCATCGACTGTGGTGGTGAGCCAGAATCGTCATGTCCAAGAATTGCTTTTGAGAAGACGCCCGAACCCCAGAATTTGGGGGATGGGGTCACGGCTACTTTTACATTGACCGAGGGGCAGGCAGTGTCCTTCATTCTGCGCGATGCAGAAGATCAGAGCCCAGACATAATTGAAACCAGCCAAGTTGTTGCGTTGCAACAGAGCACTCATAAGTATTGGGCTAGATGGATCCAGCAAAGCAAGTATGCGGGTAGATGGGAAGAAATTGTTACGAGGAGCCTGCTTCTCTTGAAGATGTTGACATTTGAGCCGAGTGGAGCAATCGTTGCTGCGCCGACGTTCTCTTTGCCAGAAGACTTTGGGGGTATGTTGCCTCCGGAAGTGATGAAGCATATACTGATATGGTGTAGGGTCACGCAATTGGGACTATCGCTACTCATGGGTACGAGATGCGTCTTTTACGATATACATCTTTCTCCGAATGGGTTTTAGCCATGAAGCCGAAGCCTACGTCAGTTACATCTTCCAGCGTGTCAAGGAGACTAAAGCACGCCACGGAGCACTTCCAATCATGTTTAGTATCCATGGTGCAAGTGACTTACCTGAGATTGAGCTTCCGCACTTGGAAGGCTACAGAGCGAGTCAACCTGTTCGTATTGGGAATGGAGCGGCCTCCCATATACAACTTGACATCTATGGTGAACTGATGGATGGAATCTATCTCGTAAATAGATTCGGACGCCCAGTTTCGTATGATCAGTGGCTTTCAGTTCGGGAGATCGCGGATTACGTCTGCACCATCTGGAAGGAGCCAGACATGTCAATCTGGGAGGTTCGTGGCATGAAGCAGAACTTTGTTTATAGCAAGATGATGTTGTGGGTAGCGCTTGACCGAGCGTTGCGCCTTGCAGACAAGAGGAGCTTCCCGTGCCCACACCGGGCAGAGTGGTACCGAGTACGTGACGAGATTTATGAAGAGGTCATGGAAAAGGGATACAACTCCCAGTTGGAGTGCTTCATCCAGAGCTACGAGTCGAACGAAGTTCTGGATTCGGCTGTGCTAATAGCGCCTCTGGTCTTTTTCATAGCGCCAACGGACCCTCGCTTCCTGAAGACGCTTGACCGGATACTAAAACCTCCTGAGAAGGGGGGCTTGACTAGCACCGGCCTGGTATTCAGGTACAACCACGCGCTTAGTGATGACGGTGTAGGTGGGCAGGAAGGCAGTTTTTCCATGTGCACTTTCTGGTTGGTCGAAGCACTTACACGAGTAAGCACTCCAATTTCCTACATAACCTCATTCTATTCGCGTGTATCTTTGTCTAACGAATACAGGCTGGGGCATACGACGAGAAGTATCTTTTGCAGGCTGTGACGATGTTTGAGAGCATGCTGAGTTTTGGAAATCATTTGCATATCTTCTCCGAGGAGATTGCGCGGTCAGGGGAGCAGTTGGGCAACACTCCACAAGCTTTTAGCCACTTGGCCTTGATATCTGCAGCATTTAACTTGAACAAGACGTTGAGCAGCCGACACCGGTAGATGGGGCGGTATCGAGGGTTGGCTGAGGACATAAAGAGAGCGACGCAATGCAGTATTACTAGTCAATACGAAACCGGGGCGAGTTGGTCTAGACGTCTACGCTAATCTGGAGGAACCGCAATGATCAGCAATCAGTGCGTCATGGCTGCACTGTTCTCCAGCCGGAATGAGATTCAATGTCGCTAAATTGATTGGGCTAGGTATTTACCGCCAGACACCTATGAGGGCGTGGCGCACACAACAGGTCGATCCCCTGACAGTGACACGCACAGTGCAGCGCACTGACTGGATAATCTCTTTCAACACATGTCCCAGTCTCGAATGCCTTCAAACTTCCAGCAAGCTGTTCCTACACATCGCCAGCAGGCCATGATATAGTACACGTCTTCCTTTTCGTTTCCATTCATTTTTTGTCGACCATCAGCCAACCTGCCCTCTTCTTCCGGCCGTCCCGCATCATCCGCGCAACATACGTAGCGTCGTCATCGTTTGCTCTACCAACGCGTTCCATCCCAGGCAGTACCAGCATTAATACACCACACCATGTCGCTCCCGTCCAACTCTTCAGTCGCGTCAAGCCTTGTGACAATTGACGAAAAGTACGAGATGAGTGGCCTGCGCAACGACGATATGCTGGTTCGCGACTTTGGTTGGCCCTCAGTCTCTCCACGCTACCACGGTGACCACACACCCGAGAGCAACCCAGACTGGGATCACAATCCGCTCGAATGCGAAAAGGCGAAGCAAGAGGCTTTTGAGAGGATGGAAAAAAGTTACGCTTTGTACATGGCGAACCTAGGGAAAAAAGTGCCTGTGCAGAAGAAGAAGACTTCTTGGTCCAGGTTCCTACCTTGGGTGCGATAGAAGTGGGCGACCTGGCGATGGTGCGCCTGCTTGCTGCGACGTTTGAAAAAGATGGATACCTGTTTGGCAGACTGATGCATATACATTGCAATGGACAGCTATTGTTATACGAAAAGAGAATGTAAGACTTAATAGCCGAGTAGGAGTGGGGACTGGGGCAGAGGGGCGGTGGTGCACTGCCCCAAACCCCAGGTATGGTTCGGAGGCTGCTCGGCCTTGTAGTATGATAGACCATACTGAGCAAGGAAGATGCGGGGTTGGAGCGCACCTTTTGGCTTGTCTGGAAGCCGTTTTTTGATACCCTTTTTCTTTGTCATTTCCTATGTTTCGCAGAGTCTTTTGCGCGTTGTTTTGTAGTCTTTTCAGCGCATGTTGTTCTTGTATACCCCCCGATTTAGATGTGTTCTTTCTGCAATGGCGTCCGAGCCGCATAATTCTATGTAGTACACAATATATGCATGGACCGTTCTGAGCAACACTATTCCCATGTCGGTGACGTGCATGTTTTACCGCGGACTGAGTATCGCGGGGTTCATCTTGTCCTTTGAGGCGATCGGGAATTCTCTTCCAATCCACTATTGTGCGGCGGTTGACCATTTCCGGTCAAGGCATAAACATAACTAGAAAGGGCTCCACTACACAACGTGTCCAGTTTTTTTCTCGGCGCAGCAATCTCAGAAGACTTGCATCTTGTGAATTGCTGATATTGGAGTAGTCTGCTTACATATTTCTGTTCTATCCCATCACCACTTGCCAACAATTCAATCGCCATTTTCATCTTGGACAAAAGCATCCACCATGGGCTCTACGCTAGAACAAAAGACTATGCGAGCGCAGCAATATGATGCACGAGACAACAAGCTCCACCTCAATGAAGTACCTATCCCACAGGCCCGCGAGCATGAGCTCCTCATTAAGATGCAATGCGCATCTCTCTGTCACTCTGATGTGATGCTTTTCGAGCCCAATGAACAAGGTCTTATTCTCGGCAAGAACCCTGTTACCATCGGCCACGAAGGCACGGGCAGGGTCGTTGCGACTGGGTCAGGAGAAGTAGCCAGGAAGTTCAAAGAGGGAGATGCAGTGGGTTTCCTCTGCGCCGTCGAATGCTGCTTCGAGTGCTATTCCTGTAAGAACGTCAGTAATATCTGGTGCTCGACGGGTCAGACCAAGATACAGGGATTTAGTGCTGATGGGTATTTTGCCGAGTATGCGGTCGTGGATGCAAGGGAGGCTATTGTTTTGCCTGAGAATTGTCAGTTCATGTCCCGTTCAAGCAATACGGATTGGGGACGATGAGATGAATGTAAGGGCGAAGCGCTAACTTTAATGTAACAGTGGATCCTAAAACATCAGCACCTCTTTTCTGCGCTGGTGTAACCGCATACCACGGCATTGCAGACTGCGAGTTACCTGCTGGGTCCTGGATGGCAGTCATCGGCTGTGGTGGTCTCGGGCACATGGGTATCCAGTATGCCAAGGCCATGGGCTACAAAGTCATTGGCATTGATATTACCGATGCGGCTATAGAAGAAGCAAAGAGTTGTGGTGCAGATTACACCTTCAATTCCCTGACAGACAAGGATTACAAGAAGAAGATACTGGAGCTCACAGGCGGTGGTGTACATGCGGCAGTCAACTTCACCGCGTCCAAGAAGTCATACGATGACTGCCCGGCAATAGTTAAGCCTGGTGAGGGTATGATCATGGTGGTAGGTATTCCGCAGAAGCCACTTGAATTCAACGGCCTGGATATTGCGATGGGTCGTTTCAAGCTCAAGGGATCGAACAATGGAAGTAAGTCAAGCCTGTCTTCTTCTTTTTTTGAGACTATATGATGGATGCTGACTGAGATACAGCATGTTACAACATGAGGGAGGTAATTGAGTTTTCTGCAAAACATAACATTAAGGCGCACTTGACAGTGTTCCCACTGGAAGAGGTACCCAAAATGGTCGAGCTGATGAAGTCACACCAAGCAAAGGGACGCATGGGAGTGGTTTTTGATTAGAAGGCAGGCAGTTGAGAAGCCAATGAGAAGTATGGGGTAGCAGGGACTATGGACAATAGCAATAAGGCCGGATCTGGACGTGTCGTAAAGACAAGCATGCGTTGGTGTAGCTTTGGCCCAAGTGTTACCCGGGCAACGCTAGGCGATGAGGGAAAGCGCGCCCCTAGCGTGCATTTACACATGCGCTGCCCCGCCGCCGGCGCTGAAACATATGCACAACCAACAACACCCACGCCAGGTAGGAACTTTTAATTCTCCCGCCTGCAATTCTTGATACCCCCCTTTTTCTCTTTTTCTTTGTGATACCCTCCCTTTTGCCGGCGCCATGGGTTCCGACGACCTCATCGACTTCGAGGTGATTGAAAACCAGAAGGAAAACATACAGTCGCTCCCCAGCGGCCGCTCCGCCAAAGCCCTCGCCCAACTATACACACCGCCACTGACATCGGCCGCCGGCCAAGCCCCCTCGCCGTCGCAGATGCAAGATGCCAACAGTGCGACTCGCCTGCAGTACGAGAAGGAGCTCATGGCCATTGACGACTCGGACGACCCCCTCGATGTTTACGATCGCTATGTCAAGTGGACCCTGGACGCATACCCTTCCGCCCAGAACACACCCCAGTCGCAGCTCTGCCCGCTGCTCGAGCGTGCAACAAAGACTTTTCAGTCGTCGCCGCAATACAAGAACGACGCCCGCTATCTCAAGCTCTGGCTACACTACATCCACCTCTTCTCAGATGCGCCCCGCGAGACTTTTGCATACCTCGCCCGACACCACATTGGCGAGGAGCTTGCGCTGTACTATGAAGAGTTTGCCGCCTGGCTAGAGTCTGCAGGCCGCTACGCACAAGCAGAGGAGGTGTACAACATGGGCATTGAGCGCGGGGCCCGCCCAACAGAGCGCTTGATTCGCAAGTATGGTGAGTTCCAGCACCGATGCGAGAGCCGACCGCAACAAGCAGAGGAGCCCACGAGTCCGGCATTGCCCGCTGTTCGCCCAGCGCTCGCGGCCAAGGTAGACCCGTTTGCTCTTGCCTCACCAAGCGCTCCTACCCCACAAGCACAGGCTCAGCCAAAGGCTGCTGCAGGTACATCGCGCTCAGGAAAAGCCAAGCTCGCCATTTTTGCAGATGGTGATGACGCGGTAAAGCCCACCTCGAGTGGCAGTACCGAAGGTTGGGGCAACATTGGATCGCTGGCGGATCGCAAAAAGGAGAACGCACAAGAGGCGCGGCCTTGGGCTGGCGAGACTCTGAAGGTTGGAAAGAAGAACACGGGCGTTCCCAAAATGGCAATCTTCAAGGATGAGGTGAGTTGAGCTACCTCCGTCGGCCCCTTCACATATTTACGATTACAGGACTAATTGGTGGGCGTTTTGCCATTCATGTATTCAGAGCAAATCAAATCTCAATGACGAAAACGTCAACTCTCATCCATTACGTGAATACCAACAAGCTGTCAATCCAAGGACAGGACGGCTCGAGGTCGTTTTTGTCGATTTGGAAAAAGTGTATCCTAATCATGAAGACCCAATGTCTGAAGAGTATTCTTTTGAGGAGTTGCGAGCTAAACACAGGGGGTGGCTGGATCATAATTGGGCTGCCATTCGAAAACAAGAAGAGCAGGCGAGAAAAGATGCTGAAGCAGCACTTGCTGCTGCTCAAGTCAAACCTAAGGCCATTCCTTTAGCACCCAAACAAGAACCCAAGCAAGAGCCCGAACCAATTGCTAAACCTCAAACAGTACCGTTGAAGGGAAGTGTTGATGATGACATGGGCAACGACGAGAATGCGCCACCCTCGCAGGCTGATGTAGACAAAGCAAAGGCAGCGAAAAAGGCCAGACGTGAAGAACGTGCCAACAGGACTAGAAAGATTAAAGTCATGGAAACCAAGGAGATTCGCGGAGAAACGCAGACGAGTAAGTAATGGTGGTTTATCAGGTACGTATTATACTAACATAGCATAGTCCAAGCCAATCTAGATTCTCCAGTAAAATCCAAGGTGCGACGGAAAAAAGCTAGTTCCGAGATGACCATGACACTCCATACTAAGGAAGCCATGGATGAGATCTACGATATATTCAACGAGCCGCTGAAGAACGCTGATGATAATGCTTCTGAAGCCCAGAGTGGTGAGGAAAGTAGCGATGATGACGAAGATGATTATTCCAGTGGCGCCGAGAGCACAGGGACTGGCCGTATATCCGGCGCTACAAGCGAATATGGAGACGAGACGACAGTTGGAGGAGACTTTACACTTGGCACTAGAGTCCTAAACCATGACGGCAATGATGACGAAGAGGATGATGAGGATGGTGATGACAATGACGAGAGCGGTTCGGACGATACAGATGCAAAGAGTATATCGGAGTCGTCTGACTTTACCGAGATCAAGCCTGGACGAAGGGATGATGAGCAAGATGACTCTGGGAATGAGTCTGAGCATTCTGATCAATCTCAAGATGATTCCTTTGAAACATCGAACGTAGATGGCGAATCAGAGCACCAACGGGACGAGCAAGTCGTCACTCCTACATCGCCTTCAGGACCAAGATCTCTCCCAACACGCTTCGTCCCTGTCCCACCTGAAGACTACAACCCTGCTATGCGACCATATAGAGATCCAGTCGTCGTTGCCAACAACCGGCTGCCCTTCATGACGCCTATTGTGGAAAAGACTGAGTCATCTCTGGGTATTGCCACGGCTGTAGCGCAGAAAGAGTACTATGCGGCCAAAACACCTTCGCGGTCAAAGGGTACGCCTGCCATTATGGAGGATGATGATGAGGAGGAGGAGGAGACCTGCAGTAGCCCCTTCTCTGATATTCTGGGACAAGTCATTGATGGGCCAGGCAAGGTTGCAAAGCTAGCTCTGACCGAATCGAAACCAATGCCCAAAGAGCCTCTAGACGAGCCGCAGCGCAAGCCATTGGCCGCAAAGGAGCCCCCAGTTACAGTGGCCAAGCCTAGTGGACCGATCATCAAGGACACACAGTGCAACCCAGTCGATGACAGTATCCGCAAAGCTATCCTACAAGAAATTCAACCCCCATTGGAAAGCTACGAAGGTTATTACGCCGATACTGAGCAAAGTTATGGAAAAGGCGCGGATATTCGCAAGTACACAAGAGCGGTATCAAAATTGAGCAAGAATGCGCAGGACAAGACAGCAGCCAATGTCGGGGCATGTCCTACCTTGGAGTTTCCTGGGACAGAGCGGACTTATGTTATCAAGCGTGAGCTTGGTAAGGGTGCATTTGCTCCAGTGTACCTGGTGGAGAGTAAAGAAGCAGAGGAAAACGACGAGAATAAGCCTTCACAAATGGGCAAGGGTGAGTTTGGTTTGAAGCGTCAACCTCTGGAGGCAATCAAGATGGAAGATCCACCAACACCATGGGAATTCTACATTATGCGACAGGCCAAACGACGACTGGGTGTCTCACGAGCAGCCGAGTCAGTTGTTAGCGCATATGAGATGCATGTGTTCAAGGACGAGTGCTATCTGGTTGAAGAGTATCGCAATCAAGGAACATTGCTCGACTTGGTCAACCATGCTTGCGCGGACAATGGGACAATGGACGAGCAGCTGGCCATGTTCTTCACTGTTGAGTTATTCCGCACAGTAGAAGCTTTGCACTCAAAGGGCATAATACATGGCGATCTCAAGTCGGACAATGTTCTGGTACGGTTCGACGCACTACAGAAGGATGAGTATTGGGATTCCGAGTACAAGCGCGACGGGCGTGACGGGTGGTCTGCCAAGGGCATTTCGCTGATTGACTTTGGTCGGGGCATTGACATGAAAGCCTTCAAGCCCGAAGTGCAATTTATCGCGGATTGGCCGACGACCGAGGCTGACTGCGCCGAGATGCGTGAGCTGCGGCCTTGGACTCACCAAATCGACTACCACGGCCTTGCTGGCATTGTGCACAATCTCCTGTTTGGAAAGTACATCTCGGCAGTTGCTGAACGGGGTGCTACTCTGGGCTCAGGCGCGACCAAGACGTACAAGATCAAGGAGAACCTGAAGCGGTACTGGCAGACTGAGATTTGGCACGAGTGCTTTGACTTGTTGCTGAACCCGCTGATGCATCTTGAGGGCGAAGAGGGAAGGCGACTGCCGGTGCTCAAGGGGATGAAGGAGTTAAGAGAGAAGATGGAGGAGTATCTTGAGAACAACTGCGAGAAAGGTGTTGGTCTCAAGGTGCTCGTCAGGCGGATGGAGGAAGTTGTGAAGCGGAGATAAGGATTACGATTGTAGAGTTTGGGGGTTGCATTGGTTGGGAGTTGTTTGACATGACTAGACGTACGTGATACCTTTATGAGCAATGATTTATATTTTTTGTTGGACTTGTGTCTTATGGGAAGAGAATTGAATAAGAGCATTCCAGGTGTTGTGTCGCGTGGGCCTGGGTTGACTTGATATGATGTAAGTGCGGTGCCACCGGGTAGTGGTATTCTGGTGTTTGCGTCCGTGCATTTGCGTGGGTGCCTTGAGCTTGCGGGGAGCTTGTACACCTCCGGCTTCTGTACTGGGTACACTGCATACAATTGTCCCACTGCCACTTCTTCTCTTGACATCCTGCTTGTTTGCTTTGTGTGTGCCGGCAGCGACAAAAAGCTTACTTACAACAGAAGACGACACTCTTTACCTCAGTGTATTGGAAGATAGAGAGGAAGAGTGAGAGGGCATCTACCCACCCCCACATCATCGCCGCCCGCCGCCTCAGCTACTCGCTCGACCACCCAGACTACTCGACCCCACTGCGACCATGTCGGCTGACCTGAGCAGCTTACTGTTGTCTTTTCAGCCTGAGAGTCCCGAGGTTGAAAAGAGGCGGGATTATGACCTCAAGGCCCGCAGCTTTGTCGCACAATTGTCCAACGTCTCTGCACCACATTGGGTAAAAGGCGCGGATACACCACAAGATGTGCTCGTAGTGGGTATGCTTCCAGGCACTTGGTTGAAACTTGCTAATTTTCTAGACACTCAACCCCGCTGTCAACTCAATGGCATATGCCTTTGCCCTTCGCAACCGTATCGCCGCCCTGCTGGAGAAGAAGAGCGTACCCGAAGCACTACAGCCCGGAGGTGACTTGTGGAACCAGATGGTGTTGTTTTTCGAAACTGCGGATCCTATACAGCTGCGCTATGTGGGAAAAGAGTGGAAGAACTTGATTGAGTACACAGAGGAGATAGCACGTGGATGTGGATCAGTAGGTTCAAGTTGCCATGGCTGGCACAAGGAGAAGATACTGACCATGTCCAGCCGAGCCTTGCTATTGCGCCAATACGATCAGCCATGATACGACTTGACCCTACCACGGGCACCTTCACCTCGGTCCACGTTAGCTTCATACACCTGTGTCTAGAGACGCGATCGTACGCGGCCGCTGAACCCATCCTGGACAACTACATTCACACACTCCCCCCAAAGATTCCAAGTGTGGTTCGTGAGGGACTGGAGTACTCTGTTCCATGCGCGGATGTTGCGAGTAGTGGAGAGTACATCCACCAAAACTCTGGCCATACGGACCGGGTTGGGTTGACGGATATACAAGAGTACTATGTCTTGGGGGCCATGGCGTACCTAGGCCTGGGGCGATTCAAAAAGGCGCAACAGTTTCTTGAGCACGTGCTCGTGGTTCCCTCTGCCAACACGGCCAACGGTCTCATGTTGGAGGCTTACAAAAAGTGGGTACTAGTGAGCTGTCTGGTACAGGGAAAGGTATGTTATGAGAGAGAGAGAGAGAGAAGAGCAAGCGCCAGCTGACGAGGATAGATGGGGAGTATTCCACGGACAGCGAATGCTAGCGCGATGAAGAACATCAAGGCTGCATCGAAGGCATACGAGGCGCTTGCGGATGCGTACGAAGAGCTGGACAACATGTCCAAGTTGAAGGCTCAGGCACAAGCGGGTGGGGAGATATGGGCAGAGGTAAGAGAGATGCAGGTGATTGTTGTGAAACATGGGTTGAAACGGTGGGATAGCATGTTTTGATGGAGGGCTGACAAAAGCATGTAGGATGGCAATGCGGGCCTAGTCCGAGAGCTTATTAGCAGCCAGACGAGGACGTATGTTTCACGGCTGTCACGGACATACTCTGCGATTCCAGTGTCGAATATTGCGAGACAACTGGGGGCTACGGGGGAGGAGATGTCGCAGTATATTGAGGGGCTGATCAGGGATGGGCATCTGAACGGGCGGTTGGAGGAGAGTGACAAGTCGGAAGCTGGGGTGGTATTACGCTTCTACCTGGACGCGAAACAGGGGCCCTTGGCCAAGAGCGAGAAGGAGCAGCAGCAGGCGCTATTTGCGCAAACGGTCCGCACAAACAAGCTGGCGGAGCAGGTCAAGGATGCCGACTACCGGATGACGCTAAGCAAGGAGTACATTGAGAACCAGAAGCGGGTGAACAAGAGGCAGGGCAACAACGGAGACGCCATGGACACTGCGTGGGACGATGGTTTGGAGGCGGAGGAGGACATGATGGGGGATTTACACTAAGGAGGCGGTAAGGGCGGGTTGTGTAGGGTTGTGGTAAGGATGGGAGAGTTGAGAGGGCAGGTGGCCAAGGCAGGATAGATGAGGATAAATGATTGGCATGACTGGGCCGGTCGGTGCGGTACCAGTGGGTTGCTGAGGGTAACGCATGAAGTAGCTTGTGGCAGTGAAGAGACAGGCAGTATTAGTAGGGGTTAGCATAGGATGATGACGATGACGATGAGCATGGAAACAGCAGATGGAACAAAGACAAGGATGAGCCAATCGAGTAGAGATTCGATGCATGCCAGATTGGGTGTCGTGACGAAGCAGAAGAAGCAAACAGTAGGGGCAGGAACCACATGGGGCATGATGGCATTTTGGAAGAGTTGGAGAGGGCAAGCGCGCGCGTCTAAGTGTTTTGGTATGGAGGTTACTTTTGGTGGTGGGGATGCTTTTGGCGTCGGAGGCGTAGAGTGGGCCGCCCCTTGATGGCAGTGGCCGGACCGGAAAGGCTGGTCAACCGGGACCGAGAGATTGCAGCAGGACGTGCAGACAGGCCCAGAAAAAAGTGGAGGAGGGCGTGAGATGAACGTATGTATGCGCGAACATGAGTAGTGTGTCAGCGCTTGAGGAACGGACTGGCAACTGGTGACGAGGACAAGGCGCAGGCTTCTAGAATACGGGGCGGCAATCCTGGCCGGGCGTGGTAGGGACGGATTTGCAGGGTCTGGTTGGGGCCTGGGCAGATTTGTCTTACGGCCTGGTGGACCTGGAACCAGCCGGGCTGATGAGGGCGCGCGAGGAGAGGAGAGATCCAAGAGGGGTGAGCACAGAGACAAGTCGAGCGAGATGGGCGTACGCTAGGCCGGCTTGGGTCCACGCACCCCTGACGGCCATACCAATACGACTTGGCGCCATGTGGCCGGCCGTCGCCGCTCCACATTCGTCTGTGTGTGTGAGGGAGCGTGGATTGGCCTGGTGTGCCTGTGCTGTGCCTGTCGGTGGTGCAGAGTGGCTAGGGGTCTCTTGCTTGATGACTGACGGCGAGACGAGCCCTGCCCTACTACTACGAGAGACACGACCCCAACTCCTACATACGTACCCACTGCATACATTCACCCACCCATTCCACAACCACAACCACAACCACACGCTCTCGCCCTGCCCGCCTCTTGTCTCTGCACGCCCAGAGCGCGTTCCTGCTTGGGCAACCATGCCCGCATCCGCTGTGCATTAACCGCTGGCTCGGCCTGAGACACGCACCCAGCTGCTCCATTCTCCACCATGAACCCCCAGGGCGAGCCCGCCGCCGGTGCAGCAGAGGTGCGCGCAGAACCGCTGCCAGGAACAGACGAGCTGTTGTCGCTGCAGTCGCAGTCGCAGTCGCACCCGCAGTCGCATCACCGCCGGCAGTCATCGTCGGTGGGAGCGGTCAAGCGGTCAGCCTCACTCAAGGACGCCGCCGACCCTCACCCACACACCTCGCCCAAACCCCACAGCCGGGCCACACCGCCCCCTTCGGCTTCTTCCAGGCGACGGTCGAGCGCAGCCAACGGCGCAGCAGAGGTAATTGGCCTGTTGGCCGACCATGAGGGGAAGTCGCACCATCAGCCCTACCACCACAACCAAGTCCATCACCACCAGCCAAGCTACTCGCGCAAGCTAAGCATCACCTCTACCACCGGCGCCGCCAATGGCGCCCTACCACACCCGCACGACTCCTCTCGCATCCATTCCTCGCCGCCCGCCCGCTCAAGCAAGCTGCACAACTCCAACGTCCGCTCGCCCACCTCTAGCCCCCGCCGCTCCCGCCCTCGCTCCCCGGTCCATGACCCCCCGCCCACAGGCACTGCACCCCCCAGGCTGCCCAAACTGCCCCCCGTCCTGCTACCCTCGACCGTCTACGACCCAAACACGCCCACCAGCAGCTCTGCCGCAAACTCGCCCTCCGCAGCCAGCCTCTTTGCCCCCAACCTGCAATCCGTGAATGCCCCGCGAGACTACTTCAATTCCAAACCCACTCAACCCCAGCCCCCTGTCCAGCGACCACCCTCGCGCACCAGAGTCGACAAGGTGCTGGCCAAATCCCCCCTCGCCTCGCCCGCCATCCTCAGCGAGGCTGACCCAAGGCACGACTCTGCGTCGGGCCCAGGTCGGCCGTCGACAGCACGGCGGCCCTCAGTCGCTGCTGCTGCAGTCACCGCCGCCGCCACCACCACCACCGCCGCCGCCCCTTTGGGCCACAGGCACGCAGGATCACGCCAGCACGCGGCGAGCCAGAGCAAAGACCATTCCCGAACCGCAAGCCGAACCCACGCCGCGAGCCCAAGCAGGGATCACAATCGCAGTGAAAGTAACACCAGCGCAAAATTGGACGACCATTATCAAGGCACCCCGCCCCGCACCCGCGAGCGGAGGGAAAAGGACAAAAAGACCATGTTGTCACGGGCGCTGCAAAAGGCAAACACGGCCGTCCTGCTCGACAATGCCCAAAACTTCGAGGGCGCCATGGAGGCGTACGAGGACGCGTGCAAACTCCTGCAGCAGGTCATGGTTCGCAGCTCTCAGGAGGAGGACAGGCGCAAGTTGGACGCCATTCGTGTAACATATACCAACCGGATAGAAGAGCTCCGTCGACTTGACCCTGCCTACACCCATGGCAACGGCAAGTCACTGCCCGCTCGCCCTATGAGTGGGGAATCGCTGGACGAACACCGCTCAATGCTCTTACTAGAGGACGATGACGAAGAGCCTGCAGTAATACAAACTGCCTCTGTTTCTCGAATCGTAAACGACGCCTCGGTATACGAAAACTCCTTCGCCGGCGAACCAGAACAACCCCCTTCACACCAATTGCCCCTGCGCAGTGACTACCAAGGTCCCCGCGAGTCGGTCATCTCAACTGCCATCCGCGATGTGCAAAAAGGTATGCAAAACTCGCAATTCAGTCTACAACCACCGCCTGCTAGACTTGGGCCTTCAGCTACGTCTGGTCGCTCTTCGGTTGCCGAATCAGCAATGGATCGCACATACATGCCCCCACCCCTCTCGCCAAGGAGATCAAAATCACCCCTATTCGACAGCCAGAGTGAATCCAGACCCGACGAGCCCGGCCGGTTGTTGCAACCGCAGCAGACACTAGAAACCAATCACCAGCGAGTCCAGAGCAACGAGTCTACATCATGGCTTGACACCATAGACGAATCTGGAGGCTCCTCATGCTCCTCTTCGGTGCACTCCATGTCCCCGGGAGGGCCACGCCGAAAACACCTACGGAACCCAAGTGGAGAGACCGAAGCAGAGTTTGACGCGGCGCTCGATGCTGCCGTTGAAGCTGCGTACGACGACGGTTACGAACCTTATGATGACGACATGTCCACGCCAGCCGATCTGATATCGGCCAAGATGCGAAACGTGGAAATGGCCAAGGAGCGCGTACGGGAAGCAGAACGCGAAGAGGCTATTGCAGCGGCCAAATATCGTTACAAAGAAACCCAAATCCGCAATGAGGCATTGCCACACGTACGCGAGACTGCCGAAATCACCCTCAACGATGAGGCGGAAGAGGAGGAAAGGCTACTCGATGAGATGACCAGAGAGTACATGCTGGACGGTTTCGATTTCGACTTGCAAACAAAATCAGCGCTGCCACGACAGTCAGACTCGAGCAACTTTTCTGGAAGCACATACAACAGTTCAGTGTCCTCGCACAGGACAACAGGCGGGACGTCGCTCTCAACTGTTACCGAAGTGGTCCACCCGTCATCCAAACCACCGCCCGTACATTCTCCTCCTGCGGTCCCCGCCCCGTCTGGTGCTCTGCCTGCACTGCCCCCAGTTCTCGAGTCACAAGCATCCAATACGACCGATGCAGCAGAGGTTACTCCCCGGCCCAACACCGCAAGCAAGGACGCCGCTTCTGTGCGAAGCCGCAGATTATCAGGGCAAAACGCCAAATCGCTCAAGATCGAGACATCTGTGCTCAATATTCCGCCTGCGCCCCATACAGAGAAACCGCCCGTACCAGCAAAGGACGTGCCCATTGATCTTCCTGCACAACCAAAGTCTGCTGCTGCTGCATCGTTTAGCACTAGCAAGCCTTCCCTGGATTCGACATTCAAGTTGCCTGCACTGCCACAAATTGCCCAACAGACCAGTCTTGCCGCTCCTTCACCACAGCCCGCACTGTATAGTCCTTCTGAGAATGGTCCTAGTCCGTCGCCAATGCTACACGGTGTCTCAAGCGAGCCTGGTCTTGTGCCAGGTTCCCCGAAAACCGGAAAAACCCCAGCCTTGGGTATTAGAAAAAACAAATCTTCGCTTAGCTTGAAGCAGCGGAATTTGTCCATGTCTAGCCCAGATGGCTCAGATGTATCCATTGGAACGCCGCTCAGCACAACCTTTTCCGTCACCGGACGGAAACCTAGCAACGCCGGACTGCCCATCCCAACTCCTAGCCTTCCTACGTTTAACATTGATGGTCTCCCGAGCGGTGGAATGCACCTGTTTGAGAGCGATATTCACTCGCCCTTTTCTCCTGGCTCGCCCAGTCCAGCAATCACAAATGCACCCATTCCACTGGAGCCGTGTCCGGACTCGTATTTGTTGAGGCCATTCTGGTTGATGCGATGCTTCTATCAGACTATCGCGCACCCCCGTGGTGGTTACCTCTCAACCAAGCTTTTCATTCCTCGCGATGTCTGGCGCGTCAAGGGTGTCAAACTGAAGAACGTTGAAGACAAGATCGCCAACTGCGACATGCTCACAGCAGCCCTGCAGAAGCTAGCTGCTGTTGACACAAACGATGCGGATGCTGTGCTAGAAGAGATGCAGTCTCTAGAACTAGTGCTTGACCAGGTACAGGCTCAACTAGCCAAGAAGCTGGGTAACGAAGTTGGCATACAATCTGTATCAATCCTCTTCAAAGATGCAACTACCGTGGGCGAAGGCACAGCATCTGCAGACGGCGTTTCCAAGGGCCCAACAACTAGCCAAGACTTTGTACCCAAGGGCGCTGTTGCCCAGGGCAAGTCGTACCTGGCGTCATGGCGCAAACTACGGTCCAAGAACTCTGGTGTCAATCTCGCCAACATGGCTACCGGTACCACGAGGAGTACAGAGGTGCCCAAGGATACGCTTGTCATGGCTACCCTTCCCATGACGAGTTTGACAAGCATACGTTTTGCAAAGCGCGACATTTCGGGTATGAACTTTGAGGGCCCCAATGCAGGATACATGGGATCTTTGGCGCGCTTGTTCGATGCAGTCCAGATACTGGGTGAGTTCTTTTTTGTTTTGCTTATGCTCTGCAATGGTTTACTAACTGCATTATTTCTTGTAGATCAAATCGCGCGTCAAGTCGAAGACCCAGGTCTCAAGCACTCTTCACCTACTCATGTTGGACTCGAACTGTCAACTCGCCATGCCGCAGAGTTCTTTGGCTTCTACATTTGTCGTTTTGTCCTTTCCGACGTGACGCTTATGCTGGACAAGTTTATCAAGAGAGGGAGTGAGTGGGTTTTGGTTTAAGAGGTGTGTGTGGGAGTGTGAGAGTGAGTGAGAGTGAGAGAAAGAGGCTTGCAAGAAGAGGACACATTTTCCTCCTTATTCCCTCGCGCGTTCCTACCCGTCCCATCATTGGAAGTGATGGTCGATGGGGGTGTTGTTGAACGTTGAAACCGTAATGAGAAAGAAGCGCATGTCACAATGCATCTAGTGCGTCTCCATTCGTGTGTAACTATTCGCCTTAATCAGGTGTATTCTTACTCTTACTCTTCTTCTTTTCTTCTTCTTCTTCTTCTTCTTCTTCTTCTTCTTCTTCTTCTCTTTTCTCTCTCTTTCTTTCTCTCTCTCTTCTCCATCTTCCTCCCATCTATTCTCTCCAACTCTCTTCCTTTCTCTTCTTCTTTTTTTCTTCTTCCACCCTCTCGACAACCTCCTGTACCAACGACGAACAGGGCCCGCGCCTATCACCTACCTACTTCCTTCTATCCCCTCCCCGCCGTTTTAGAACCATTTCAACGCAAATTATCCTTGGGAATCTCTTCCTTGTCGTTTTCCACATATTCTCTTTTTCGTCAAAAACTTGGTCTTGCACTTTCTCCCTTGTTTCCTTCCTTACTACGTCTGTCTCTCTTGACCTAGAAGGATTTCGGTGCCAATGAGAGTAGAAAAGAGGAAGAGAAAGCTGGTGGGGGAATAGGGAATAGGGAATATATATGGACATAAGAATGGTAAAGGGGGGGGGGGCAACGAAGGATGGGGTAGAGGAGCGGTGCTAGGTGTTGGATTACTATTCTTCTTCGTCTTCTTCTTTTTCTTCTTCTTTGGGTTTTCTTCGTCATGATGTTATGGATTGCGTTCTTCTTGCTTTATTTTTTGTCCCTGTTTTTTCTTTGCTCTTTTGCCACTTCGCACTTTGCTACTTGATCTTGCTATTTTGGTTTGTCCCCTCTCTCTCTCTCTTTTGGGGGGTTTTCCCCATTTATTGGGATGGATTGATTTCTTTGATCTTGATCCATTTTTTACCTTTTTGGCTTGTTTTGCACGTCTCTTTGAAGATATCCCAAACCTCTTTTTTTGTTGTTGTTGTTGTCTTATCCCATGTTAGCTTAGCTTAGCTGCACTTTTGTTAGCGAATATCGAACTATCGTTATCGCCATTATTGGTTTATTCGCTCACTTGAAAACCCATTTTCTAAAGATAGAAAAGTTTAGTGTGATAAGAAAGTTGATTTTTAGTAGGTGAAGACGAAGAGCTGCTACCTAACAGGCTAGCTACGGACAAGAGAGGCAAGGGAAATAGAGTAGAATACACACGTAGGGTACAGTATGCTCTCAAATAACCAATGCCTGTGCCACTTGCTTCGCGGATTGGGTCTCACTCCTATTCCAAAGCTCCTGATGCGTGTAGAACCTCCCATTCTCAGGTGGTGGTCTCTTCAGCTGACCTCTTGCCGCTAACCGCCTGCTGCTCGATAGTGTCTCATGTAGCTCGGCAGAAGCGTCGTCGTTTTCGCCACTTGGCAGATTGAGTGGGCGACCCCATGCCGCTTGTGCACTTTCCAACCCACTGCTTGCACGAATTGTACGTATGACGGCTAAAGAGGCGATGAGATTGGCTTTCAGCATCGCTATTTGGAATACAGTGAGGGCCAGCTGCAGGCTGCTAATGGCGTTACTGACGGGAGCGTTCATTTCCCGGTGGAACATGCGTCCGAGTGCCGTTAGGTTGTTGCTCAAGTTGGGAATTGACTGGACGTATTCGAGGTATGGGTTTGTAAGATCGTTTGTTACGTTGCCGAATGTGAGTGTTGCAGTGGGAAAGACGGTTGGAGAGACTCCACTCGCGTTCAGGGAGAGTGTAGGTGTGGTTGTGTTTGAAGGTGACGTAGAGTTGATGGCAACAGAGACATTGACCGTATTTACAGCAGTGAGCCATTCAGTCTGGAGTTCTGGTCGTCAACTTCGAATTCATATCGAGACATGAAAGGTATGGTGAAAAACACACCTTGTTTGTATCAAGCTGATATTTTCCTCTCAGGATAGTGCTGGTGATGTTGTTCACAAGATCGGCAGTGCCCATTGAGCTACTGTCGATCATGCTGCTGAAACCGAAGCCAGAGACTGCGTTGTTGGGGTCCCCGATAGAATTCGCCGCCGCATTGATGAGGCTCCTCAAATCAGCGAGGTCCTGTACAGCCGGTGCGACAGCTGCCGCAGCGATTGGAATGAGGACGAGGCCGGTTACCAGCATAGTGTATAGTTCGTCGGATAGGCAAGCAGGGGGAAATTTGCCAAGTTATCAATGCAGTTAGCAAGTATCGACACTGACAACTGCTAGGTGGAAAGGTTGAGAGAAGAATAAGGAAAATCGCCACAAGCTAAGTGTTGCTTGTAGTGTGTTGTGGATGACGGTAAGACAATCAGAAGCTACGCAGCGCAGAATATATTGCATAGCTTGTTTAGCCATCTAGTCGATGGAAGCCACGATGATCACTGTAAACACAGACAGAATAAGGATAGCCGTTTCGTGCTTGCCGCATCAGTACACATTCAGAGATTCCTATTTCCTACCTGTTGCTCCTCCCTTGCATTTTACCTCTAGAGTCAACATTTTGTACTCACTCTCTATTTTTAAACAACACATTAGTCCCACTTGTATCTCCAACGTCTATTCTCTTTATCCCTGCATTTCTGCCACCGTCTCCACTTTGGCCACCACCCATGATCTGTGCAGATAAAGTTGGACGAGGAAGGCTCGAGCTCCAAAGAACAGCTGGCTTGTGCGAGGACAGTGCGTTTCTTTGCTCCAGTAGTAGCTTCCTATCTACGTTCAGCTATCTGACTTGGCGCAAACAAATTGAGTTTTTGAATTAGCATTCGTCAAAATCAAGTCAGGGCATGACCATAGCGCATATGTCAGATGTAATGTAGACTGCTTAATCCATGCCGAATTCCGGTTGTTGAGTATTGCAACTGTGCTCCACCAAAGATAGTACCTGGTAAAAGGTAATTGAGCATAGACATGGTTGGTGTCAAAGCTTGACTTTACCCCCCGGACGTTATTATTGAACTATAACACACGCGCACTGACCGAACTTTGAGTAGATACCTTTCGACTACCATATTGGGTGGAGCATTTTGTAGTGATTGTTCATCATCAAATATTGAATGCATATACTATATGGCTCTTATTTTGCAAGCAAATTGATACAGAAACGTTACGTACTTGAAAACAACCCAAAGATGAGAGAATAACCTGTAATATTCCCAAAATACTATTTCCATGCCAGTGCACAAAATTTTGAATACGTGGTCTGTCAAAACTGCTCGAGAATTTTGCTTGTTCAGCGAAAATGACCAGAATCACGGATCCTGGCCGTCAACCTATCCAAAGTGTCCGTTTCCCAGCAGACGGCGGTATACCGTAGCTATGCAGTACAAACAGATGACCATACAATTTTCCAATTCTGACCCTTATCCACTCCAGATTGTCTCTCACCCATGACATGCAATGATCGCCATGAGCAGCCGGTATATTCGTCAAGTTTACAAATTTCGACGTCTCAGGACTAGAGATCCATGCTATCATTTCTAGATCGCGAATCGCCATTGGCCTTCTCATATGCTCTCCACCACAGCGCCATGTTGGCTGCTACTAGCAAGTCCATCATTTTCAGGCCTTCATCCTCGAGAATAATCTTTCCAAGTTTTGCTTGCTTGCCACCCATACCTCCTCCTGCAAACTCCTGTCCAAGAGAGAGATCCATGCGGTCTTCATTGTTTTCATCTACATTAATAGATGTTGTAGAGTTGTTGCGAGAATGGCGACCTCGGCGAAAGAAGGAAGACCGCTTAGATGCTTCAACTCCTCTAGCCGCGGATCTCTTTGGGCCACTGGGGAGGTTAAACCTGAGCTCGCTCAAGCTTGCACTTGAAATTGATGCTCCTTGAAGTCCTGGAATAAGATGGCGACACTAGTATAACGATTAGCCTCTTTGGTATCAATGTGACAGAGCTGGCATAGCTACCTTCAGAGATCCTCCACCCACACCAGTAATAAACTCACAGCGCCCATTCCATGGACTTGTGAAGACATAGCCACGAAAACTTGTTTGTCTTTCAGAAACCTGAATGCTGCCGTGTGTCTGATCGTCATGTGCCTGGAATGAAGGTGAGAGCGGAGAGCGTAGGTCCATCGACGGTCTCTCAGCCTGTCCAGTATAGCTACCTTTGGAACTGGGCCGAGCGTAATTGGCGTCGTAAGAGCTATTCTTCCTATGTCCAAATGCATGGCCCAAGTGCTGTGAGCCTTCCAGCCAGATACGTCGACGGAATACATTATCACTCGCGGCCTGGCCCCCTGTTTGCGATTCCACTGTACCAGAATGTCCCGTTTGCCATGACTGAGTAGAGAAGCCACTGTCTCGGCTCACCAAAGGTGGCTGGGGTTTGTCGGAGGATTCCAAGTGAAGGAATTTAGAGTATCCAGGATTGAACACCTGGATGTACATCGGCGCCCCGGACTTTTTCTTGTTAGTGGGATTTCTCAAAGCTGAAGATGAAATCTCAACGATAGGAGGATCCTCGATACGGGCAACATTCCATTGAGCGCCAGATGCCGGGTCTCTCCGGATGAGCGTGAGTGATGGGGGTTCACGTGGTGGGTTCTCTGATCGCCGACGTGGCAGCGGCGGTGGCCTCTCGTTTTCCTGTTGGTGTTGGGTCGAGTCAAATGAACGCCGCGGATTGCTGTAGTCTGGCGCATGTACCCCTTGTCTTTGCGAAAAGTTTCCGGCGCTGATATTGTGGCTATTTGAGTAATTATCAATAGGAGCTAGGGTTCCTGGCACGGGTTTTCGCATTGGAGGAACAGCATTGGAAGTTCCTGGAACCGCTTTCCGCGGAACCAGCGGGGCAGATGATAGATTTTGGCCTACAGCATCAGGACCCCTCAGCTCTGGAGGATCGACGAGGTAAGCGTCCTCGGGCTGGTTGACGTGGACATAGTACAATGAGCTTTGGATGTCTTCTGCTGTCACTACCTTCTCGCGTGGTTTCATAGGTGAAAGAAAAACATCTGGAGATGTCAGGATACGTTTGACTTGTGAAATTGGGCGATCGTACCTCTGCTACCAGGAACACGCGCGATGTACAGTACTAGCGGATCATGCCTAAAATGTGTCGGATTCCTTGGGTAAGATGGTGGGTTAAAGGCAAGTGCTGTAAGTGAAGAGAGTGACTTTGCTTCGACAACGGGCGTAGCCATGAGAGCGAAAGAGGCGGGCACTGGTGACGGGGAAGGAGAGTGTGCGACAGTGGCTTTGAGGGTGTCGCCGCGTGCCACAAGGACTGTTATTGCAGTCCTGGGCAGCGTTGCCTAGGATATATGTGACAAGCAGTCAACGCTCAGGTTTGTGCTTGCCCCCGTGTGGCTGTGCGGCCGCGTCTCCCCGCTAAGGACATCAGTCTTATATGTGCGTATAGTTGGAGCAGAAGCGCCGCCGTCTTGGCCTATTGCTGCGCAGGGCGACTGACAGGTGGATCGGGCTGACGCGCATCAATCCGCAGGGCTCTGCTGGCGATGCTGGTGGTGAAGGAGCCTGTAGCCATGAGCACGCGAGGTTATTTCTGGTTAGGCCTGGCTCGCGGCCGCTGATTGGCCCTTGAAACCAAGGGTCCAAGCGCGGAAAGTGTCTGCGAAATCTTGGCTTCCATGCATTCAAACCTCGATTTTCGCGGCCCGCACACGACACACTCGCCCCGCCCAATACATGCCCACCCGCTTTGCTGATACTCGCGCGCATCTAGCTGATACAAGATGGGGGACAATCTCGAGGTATGTGGCGACAGTATTGCCTATCTATCGTTCTTGCCGCTGACCGGAAGCTGTAGGAGCGATTGAAGAGCCACGCGCGGGCATTCGAAGGGCTCATGTCCTTGATACCCGCAAAGGAATACTACGGAAAGGACGAGAGTATCACCAGCGTATGCACCTCTGCCTTCCTGCGCCCCCGCCCCGTGCTGATATGATGTCTGCAGACGCAATGGCAAAAGAGAGGAAAGAAGCAAACCCTCGAAGAACGACAGGCTGCCAAGCGTGCGAAGCTGGATCCTGCCTCCCACAAAAGCGCCAAAGATGTCATGGATGAGAACGCGCTGAAGCGGAAACGTGAGTTGGAGGGTGATGCCGACACGGAGGTTTCCGAGGCCGAGTCGTCCGATCTTGACATGGACATCACAAAGGAGAGGCCCCTAGAGGGAATCAAAAGCAAAGCAAAGAAGCAGAAAACTCAGCCTGTCGAGTCAGAAGATAACAACGACGAGACTGCCGAGACACGGGCCTTGTCAAAATCTGAAGCCAAAGCTGCGGCTAAGGCAGAGAAGCGGAGAGAGAAGAGAAAGGAGAAGCAGGAGAAGAACAAGCAGAAGTTGGAGGCAAAGAAGAACAAAAAAACAGCGTTCGAAGGCCTCGTCGCCACCAAAGAGGCCAAGGAGGACCAGGACCACGACGACGCCGAGGAAGAAGAGGATGATGACAACGCGGCTGCTGACGACTTTGAAAATGAAGACGACGAAATCGAAGCACTGGACGTCAGCGGTCTTGTCGAAGAGGGTCAGTCTACAGCTCCATCCACTGCTGCCAATTCCAACTCCTCCACTGCTTCTGTCGCCTCGGCCAGCTCATCAGCATCGTCGATACCCCAATCAACTGAAGAGGCGTCGCAAAAGAAAGCCAAGAAGCCTTACACCATTGATCCAAAAAGTCATGAAAACTTCCGCGCGCGATTGAATGCAAAGCTAGAAGCCATGCGCGCGGCACGGAAGGCTGACGGTCCGGACGGACGGCCTGCCCGGAACCGAGCGGAGCTCATTGAAGCACGGCGGAAGAAGGAGGCCGAGCGAAAAGCTGCTAAGAAAGCTCTTCGTCAAGAAGCAAAGGATGATGAAGCTCGCCGGCAAGCAGAAGAACAATTAGCACGCATAAGAGGCGGCTCGGGCTCCCCTTCTATCTTCCCGGCCAGATCACCAGAGGTTGAACGTAACTTCAATTTCGGCAATGTTGCTTGGGACGGGCAACACCTGGACCCAAATCTTTCTGGATTCTTGCAGTCAAGAAAAAAGAAGGGCAAGTCAGACAGCAAGACAGCCCTTGAAGCTGCACAGAAGAAGCAAGCCCGTATTAATGCGCTTGATGAGGATAAGCGTAAGGACATCCAAGAGAAGGAGCTATGGCTCGCTGCAAAGAAGAGAGCACAAGGAGAAAAGGTATTCGACGATGTAGGCCTTCTCAAGAAGAGTCTGAAGCGCCAGCAAAAACAAAAGGATAAGAGTACGCAGGAATGGAAAGAAAGGATTACCAATGTGGAGCAAGGCAAGGCGGCGAAGCAGAAGAAGCGTGAGGAGAACCTCAAGAAGCGTAGGGAGGAGAAGGGACAGAAGAAGGGGAAAAAGAAGGTCAAGAAGCCTGGCAAGAAAGTCAAGCGGCCAGGCTTTGAGGGCACCATGAAGGCACGATAGGCACTAGGTTGTACGAATATTGGTCAAGGACGGGAGGCATCGGTAAAAAAAAGGAGGCGGTAACGTGCGTGCTATCTAGGGAGCATTTTGGCGTTTGATACCATATCATGGAGTCTGCGGTCTTGAATATTACAATGCTTTCTACGAGAACTTTGTTTTGCGGTTCATGTGCTAGCTCTCTCTATCAAAGAAAAAATGGTATACCGATTGCTCTCTCCATAACCGGCAACGCAACCTGTACATTTGCTCCACGTAAAACCTGTGATTAGGTCATTGTATATGTCAAGGGCGGTTCTTTGAGTATACTGATGATGCATTGACAAAAGGAACCCAACGCTTGGTGTTGTCGAGTAGAACCGCTCCTATAATATTTACAACAATGTCACAAGGTTCAGAACTCCCCTTATCTGTAAGGTGCATCGGCACGAGCAGCCGCAGCAATCTCGGGCTCCCACTTGTCTCCGTTTGCCAGCAACTTCTCCTTGTTGTACAGAAGCTCCTCACGCGTCTCGGTGGCGTACTCAGCATTGGGACCTAAGGTTCGTCAGTATTTGTTCTGTAATCTTGCAATTCACCGCAAACATACCTTCGACAATGGCATCAACAGGGCAGCTCTCCTGGCACAGACCGCAGTAGATGCACTTTGTCATATCAATGTCGTAGCGCGTAGTCCTCCTGCTACCGTCCATGCGCTCCTCAGCCTCGATTGTGATGGCCTGCGCAGGGCAAATGGCCTCGCAGAGCTTGCAAGCAATGCAACGCTCCTCACCCGTGGGGTACCGTCGCAGAGCGTGCTCGCCTCGGAAGCGGGGTGAGATGGGGCCCTTCTCGAAAGGGTAGAAGATGGTGTATCTTCCGAAACAGTCAGATTTCCACCGGTCAAAGACTACAGACTCGCTCATAGCTCGCCGTCAGAGGGGCTTACTTACGCCGGTCGGAAAAACTGCTCGAGCGAGACATACATGCCACGGAACATCTCGATGAGCAAGAAGTACTTGCCGGCGCGGTCCAATGCGCCTTCGCCTTCATCCCATCGCTTGGGTTTCGGTAACCGGAAGCCTGGTGGCGGGGGTCCTGCTGGGGTGGCGGCACGGGGGAGGGTGGTAGAGAAGAAGACGACTGTGGCAGGCGAGGGGAGGCGTCCGGACGCGAAGTGTGGTGAGCGGAGCAGTGTGGCAGCTGGGCGGCTGCGTGCCAACATTGTCAATGGCTTTGCGCTGGCCATTGTGAACGTGGATGGGGTCGTGGGCGAGCCGTGGGTTGCTGTCGAATGCGGAGAGGTTGTCGCCAAGTTCGAAACTTGAGGTTGGTCGCTTGTAACGCCGAAGCTGCGATTGGCCAAGAACAGCAATGACGGCAACGAGGACTGGGAGGCAACTCTAAGGTCTGAGGTGTGCACTAGACAATACTCCAGACTCTACCTATCTGATTCTTGCTTTTTTGAAAAACACCATTAGTGTTGTTGTTTGTTGTTTTGGAGGTCTGTTTGATTGATGCTGCCAACGGCTTCCTGACGGCTGACTAACGTAATGTAACTTTAGTCTGAAGTTCTAAACTCTAGTCGAGCGCCGCCATCACCACCCTCCACCGACCTCGCTATCTCGCCAACGGCACTCTGCAAATCGCTCAACATGTTCCGAACAGCACTCCTCAGGTCCGCAAGGTCCGCTGTCCGCGCCGCACCACGATGCCAGACCGCAATGGCTCGCCCCGTTGCGCGAAGCTCCTTCGTTCAGCCAAAGCAAATCACCCCCTCCGTATACTTCCAGGCCGTACGATGCTACGCTGCGAGCGCTGGTCTGTCACGGGACGAGGTCACTGGCAGGATAATGGACCTGCTGAAGAACTTTGACAAGGTAATGGGAATGCGCTCGAATTTTGGGCTCGTCACTAACGCAATCGCAGGTCAATGACACCTCAAAGGTAGCTTTCCCACTTTGCATGGCCATTTTGCAGAGCGAATACTTATTTTTGCACAGCTCAATGCCGAGTCCCACTTCCACAACGACCTTGGTCTGGACAGCCTGGATACCGTAGAAGTAGTCATGGCAATTGAGGAGGTTAGTCGCAATGCGGGCTGCGTGCGAAAGAGCAAGCTGACAGTGGAGTAGGAATTCAGCATTGAGATCCCCGACAAGGAAGCCGATGCCATTCACAGCGGTACGTATTTCGAGGAATGTTGGAAGGATTTGGCATACTCATGATATCACAGTCAAGCAAGCAGTGGAGTACATCCTTGCCCAGCCCGATGGTGAGTGGCAATTTGGTACGCATCCCGTGGATTGTATGCTAACTTTGTGGTAGCGCACTAGATGATATCCAAGAAGCTGGGTACTGAGTCGGGGAAGATGGACGTGGACTTGGTGGTCGGTTCTACCGGCATTGCTATATATATGCCTCCTTGTAAAACAGTCGCCGGGGTCGGCAAAGTGTACTTCTGATAGAATTGACGCTATCCACCTCCTGATGTTATGACTACTTGCCTATTTGTGGTGCCTAGAGGGCGGGTTACCAGAGGATGGAGGCGTGTGTAACTATTCTTGGCACGCGAGACCCGGGCCTCGTCCGCTGATTACTGTGACACGAGAACCAACCCCAACTCACGGCTTGCACAAGCGGCCTGCGATCGACCCCTTTGGACTGTCTGCATTGCATTGTAGTGGCCGGCGACTTTGGCACCCACAGTCCTCTTACACCGAAAGTCCCACAAAATCCGATACCGCGCATGCGCTGCCCAAGCGTCCTCATCCCTGCGTCCGTCGAGGAGCATCACCCATAATTTCCACCAGAACCCCCCACTAGTTCCACCAACACCACACCCCGATGGCTTCGAGCTCTGGTCTGACGCGCCGGAGAGGAGGCGGCGGTGGCGCCACAGGCAACGGCGAAGACGAGAGCAGCCGGGTCAGTTCGCCAGCACCAAAGCGCATCGACGATCGCACCCCCGAAACGTCCTACGAGAGCTCGGAGAATGGGCACAAGATTGCATTCGACCCGCGCGACATTAGCGAGAATGTGGAAAGAAGCAAACAGCCCAAGCTGACGCTGATGGAGGAAATTATCCTCATGGGGCTCAAGGACAAGCAGGTGGGTTGATTGCACATGGAAGGGTTGGCAAAGGGGGCAAGGCTGATGCACGAGAATAGGGATACCTTTCCTTCTGGAACGACAACATTTCGTATGCGTTGCGAGGATGCATCGTCATAGAATTGGCATTCCGAGGCCGGGTGAGCATGCAAAAGGACTCATCGCGACGACGGTTCCCGCTTGCAGACCGGGTTATTGAGGTGATTGACGACACGTTGACGGGCGAGGTCCTGTTGGACGAAGCCCTCAAGATGATGAAGTCAAGCGAGAAGATGAGTGTCAACTCATGGATTGATCTCATGAGCGGTACGTTGGGCAGCACACACGCTAGCGAAGTCGGTGTTCCAAGATACTGACTATGGGTGCATATAGGAGAGACATGGAATCTGATGAAGATTGGCTACCAATTGAAGCAAGTACGCGAGCGACTATGTAAAGGGCTTGTGGACAAGGGCATTCTGCGCACGGAAAAGAAGAACTTCCTGCTCTTCGACATGGCCACACATCCCGTCGCCGACGGCGGCGCAAAAGAGGAGATTCGACGCCGGGTCCGCAACGTTCTTACCAACCGCACCGTCGTCTTGCCAGGTAGCCAATTCCTTCCCGAAGAACTGGAGTTTAGGGTTTTGCGAACAATCACCATGGTCTGTGCAGCTTATGCAGCAAACGTGCTCGAGAACGCCTTGACGACGCTGGGACATGAGGCTCGGGAGCGAGCATTTGCCCAGGTGGACGAGCTCTTGGCAGAATACTCGCAGTGGCCTTTTGCAAAGCGGCAGGGCGGGTCACAGGGTATAGGTGCCAACTTGGGCCAACTTGTCACGGACGAGGTGAATGGGTCCAAGGATAAGGAGCTTCAGCTCGAGGTAAGTGTGCATGATTTCGGCATAGTAGTGGATGTAAGTGCTAATCAGTGGGCTACAGGTGGTTGCTGCGTGTTTGAGTGTTTTCACGAGGCTCGACTCACTACTCTGAGGGGGCATGGCATGTTACGTTCAACAATGTTGGGTGCACTGCAGGTAGGCGCAAGACCTCGGGGGCCAGCGAGGCATGGCGTTGGAGGCATCTGCCAGTAGTATATCAGGAACATGTAGCCGGTGGGCCGGTAGGCTGGCAAGTATAAGGCCTTGTCCGTCCTTAGCGTTGATGCAGCAGCTGAGCGATCAGGAGGTAGCAGCACCGGCCGCGTCGTCTACTTTTTTTTTTACCATTACTTCGACTTTCGGCCTCGACTTTGACTTGTACTTGGCGGTTCCTTAGACAAAATACAATATTTATTCTATACTGGACAAGGCCGAGCATTAGTGTACACGGTGGCTTTTGTCGAGCACGCAAGCAGGCAGGCTTATGCACCACTCTAGGATGCGGACTCGGAATGTACCCACCATGGCGCAGCACGTGACGAGCGCGTGGAGTCGACGGGTAGTATGCGGGCGTGTGCACCCAGGTGTAGTCGTACGGGAGAAGGGCGAGGGAGGAATAAGAGGAGGGATCTTGACTCGTTTCCCCAGAGATACTACACACAACCACCGCCGGTGGGCGGCGGGAGAGGGTGGTGTACAGTGTGGGCGTAGTCACTGTGGGATGGGTTGTGTGGCTCGGCGCTTGCAAGCGGCAACGCAAACCCATCAGCGCCCTGCCTGACACACAACTCATCATCCCGAGCTTATCCACGCCCGCGACCCCTCACTAACTAAGGTACCGCAGCCAGGTGTTTCGCCGATTTAGGATTCTGCCAATACTCCGGGCCTGCCAGAGCCTTGCGGACCGCCGCTGCGCGCTCGACTACCCGATCGGCATTTCCTGCCCTGCACAGCCAAACAGATAGGCCCAGCCAGCCCGGTGACCAGTGACGACGCGCAAATTGCATGCTCCCAGAGGTATGTTTGAGTGCGTGTTTTTATCTCCCCGCTGTCGAGTAGCGCCATGTCGTCTCTGTGAGGATTTGCGTGTGTCTGTGTCGCGTTGGCGATGGCGGGCGAGGGCAGCGGCATTGGCCCTGGCGGCGCTGTTGTTGCTGCGTCGCTCTCCCGCCCCCTTCTTGGGCCAGTCGCGACCGCCTGCGACGCCCACCGACCACCGACCCACCCAGACGTCGACGCATCTATCCATCACTCCTGCCCACGTGTATGTCGCGGCTCTAACCAGGGCAGCTTCACGCAGGTCGCTCCTGCTGCGCGCAATAGACTCTCCCCCGCCATGCTGTCTCCGCCCACAGCCGACTCCCAGACGCTCGACTCGTCCACCGCCCAGCAGCAACAGCACGGCGCGTCCACCACTTCCTCCTCCTCCACCACCACCACCAACGGCACCTCGGGCGACGGCGCCGTTCAGCCTCCCAACGCCCCTCCTCCCAGCATCAATGGAGCAGACATCGCGTCCGCCGAGAACAACGCGATCCGAGACGGAAAACAAAAGGCCAAGGCCGTCATGGCCGCCTCTGGCCTCAACCTGACGCCCACCCACGGCGACACGGCATCGCCAGCACATACCGACGCCATCAACGGCGCGTCGCCCAGTCGAAAGCGATCGCGTTCAGGCACCCGCAAGTCGTCGCGCACACCCTCGCACGATGACGGGGCGCAACCCACGGCCTTGCAGAAACAGCTTCTCGATCGCTACATTGCGCGCGACCTGCTTGACAGCGTCAACAAGTACGAACGCAACAAGCATTCCGAGAAGGTATACGGCCAACTAAACGACCTGCGTCACTTTTACCGCGACGAAGTCTATCCTGTGCGCCGCCAAAACCCCGGCGCAATTTTTGGCTATGGCTATGCCGGCTATGGCAACGGCGTGACTGACATTCCCCCGGACCCCAGAGATCCCCGCGCTCTCCCGCAAACAAAATTGCTATATCCCGAACATGCCAAGCGCGCTGGCCGTCGGCTCGCGCCGCAATTGAAGATCCCGAGAGACAAGATAGCGCAGCAGGCGGAGCAGATTGAAGAGCTGGTGCCTGTGCGTCTGGACATTGAACTGGACAGATTGAAGCTCCGAGACACGTTTACCTGGAACCTGCACGACCGCGTCACAAACCCCCTCTTGTTCGCCCAGACGCTCGTTGAAGACTTCCAGATACCACCTGAGCTGCGCCAGAATGTAATGCAGCAGATTGATCGCGAGATCCACGAACAGGTCCAGGACTACTACCCTCATGCCTTCTTTGACGACGAGCCATTGGACCCCCACCTACCATACTCCGCATATAAG
Source organism: Bipolaris zeicola 26-R-13 (assembly GCF_000523435.1). Taxonomy (NCBI): domain Eukaryota; kingdom Fungi; phylum Ascomycota; class Dothideomycetes; order Pleosporales; family Pleosporaceae; genus Bipolaris; species Bipolaris zeicola. Next base: position 24,083 of record NW_006912227.1, on the reverse strand, counting down.
AACGACGAGATGCGGATATCAATCAAGTTGAACATCACCATTGGCCAGCACACTCTCATGGACCAATTCGAATGGGAAATCAACAACCCGCTGAATGCACCTGAGGAGTTTGCAAGACAGATGGCTGCGGACCTGTCCCTGTCCGGAGAGTTCACCACCGCCATTGCTCATTCCATAAGGGAACAATGTCAAATGTTTACAAAGAGTCTATACATTACAGGGCATCCCTTCGATGGGCGCCCTGTGGAGGATGCTGACATTCAGGACAACTTCTTGCCTTCTCCACTCCCCTCCGTCTTCCGCCCAATGCAGGCAACCAAGGACTACCAACCCTACCTGTACGAGCTGAGCAATGCAGACCTGGAGCGCGCCGAGCTCTCCATTATGCGCGAGCAGCGACGCCAGAAACGATCAGTCAATCGCCGCGGTGGCCCGGCACTACCAGATCTCAAGGATCGACAACGGACTGTACGCACACTGGTTGTTTCGTCGGTTCTACCAGGAGCTGCAGAGACCATCGAAGAAAGCCAGCTTTTCAAGGCGACAAGGAAAGCTAGGGAAGGCCGTCGTCGCGCTGAAGGCAGTTCAGACGAGTCTGATAGCGATGAGTCTGTGCTGGAATCACCTGCTCCCGCGCAGTTGACTGGAGGTACTGCCCGAACTCGTGGTATGCGTGGAGCAGCTACCGCCGCTCAAGCCGCCATGCGTTCGGCCATTGGCCGATCAGCAACACCTGAAGTGTCCACTCTCCAGCCTCATCATGAGCCGCGGACAGCCAGATCGCTCAGATATGAAACACGCGAGGAGAGCGTGTCTGAATCGACTTCACTCATAGTCAAACTTCGCATCTCATCGGCCAAGTTGAAAGAGTGGCAGGCCAATCCAAAAGCATTCGCAAAGCCTGCTTCCACCCCAATGATGGCACCATCGCAAACGCCGGCACGAAATACACCTACTGCAAACTCAATGCCTCCACCACCATCACCATCACCGGCTTTGCCTTCTCGCTCTACTCCGACAGCGCCTCCATCTGTCGAAGCATCACCCCGCCTGTCCACAACTTCCACACCAGCTGCTTCGAATGAGCAACGACAATACAGACCAGATGGCTCAATGGAAGCACCTTGGCCTGCGCCTCCTGTCTCACAACATGTAAGATGATCCCCCATGGCAATGTGGAAACCGTTCTGACTTTGACAAGCCTCCCCCACCTCCGTGGCTCCAACAAGGATTGCAGGATCTCCGTGACCGAAATCCCGGTGAACTCTTCGAATCCACCATGCGTTATGCAGTCATGAACGAGGCCGCGGAAGATCCCAAGACCGGCGCCGTTGCTCCCAAGCAAGTTCGGATAGATACACTTGCCCCAGGTGCACCACTGCCTGCGAACCACAAAGCATACTTCCTACCTCGGATTCGATGCATGGATTGCCCTGGAAAGCTGTACAATGCAGGTCCCGAGCAGACAGTCAACAATTTCGAACTCCATCTGAAGAATCGGGCGCATACGGAGAACGTACGAAAACGAACTGGTCAATGATTGGTTATAGGAATGGAAAACAATTGCGAACGTGCATTCAACCTCGCGATTTAGGCAGGTCATTTTTTAGAGGGTGCATCATTTTGTCCATAAGCGAGCGCATTCAGGGTATACAGTTCCATGTACAAATAGCAGCTCGGATTAGGAGCATGTGGAGTTGCACATGCAGACCGCGTGCTGTTGCTTAGGCGTTCTTATTTGCTGGCTAAAAGACCTGGAAAACCGTAGCCCCCACGTTGGATCACTTCTGTACGGCGGACGTCATTGTTGAACCTGGTCTTTTTTCTCCAAGACTATTGCTGCGTTATCTTGCTACTTGGCTTTGTTCCTAGTGGAACTGGTGGTTGTATAAGTAGGGTTGATAATTTTCGACGTAGCGATAGAGGTAGACGCAATCGCATACTTATCTGCATCACGGAATCTTGGTCAAGCATTTGTGGTGTGTTTTGCTCGCTCCCAAATACCCTACGGCTTGGTCAAATTGCAACGCGGTGCGCTGGGTTTCAGCTAAGACAAGGTGCCTTGCCGAAACGTCATGATGCTGAGAGCAACCATCTTCCTCACCACTCTACTCACCTTTATCATGAAAGTCAACACCGCGTCGCTTCCCATCCGGATTCTTACCCATAACATCCGCTATGCAGCTAATCCGCCTTCAACAGGCGAGAAACCATGGTCTACTCGTCGCCAACTAATCCTCAATGAGCTGCACTACAATACTCTGCACAACCCCGAAGCCTTTATATGTCTGCAAGAAGTTCTCAACTCACAACTCACTGACATCATATCTGGTCTCGGCGACGAATGGGCATATATCGGCGTCGGCCGAGACGATGGCAAAACCAAGGGCGAGTACAGCCCCGTCATTTACCGAAAAACAGTCTGGAAGCTACTCGAATGGCAGACTGTCTGGCTCAACGAAGATGGGGCTGTAGGGAAAAAAGGATGGGATGCAGGCTCCATCCGCATCATCACGATTGGTACCTTCAAACACATTCAACGCAAGAAGACACTCGTCGCAATGAGCACGCATCTGGACAATGCTGGTCCCGTTTCCCGCCGCGAGTCTGCAAAGATTATTCAAAACGTTACAGCTCAAGTCACCGCGCCTGCGAATAGTTCTTCGAGCGCTCTGCCCTTCTTCCTCGGGGGTGATCTTAATTCTGAGACGGACGGTGAGGCGTATAGGATTCTAAATGCTGAGGAGTCTATCTTGCAGGACACGAGGGAGCAGGCGAGATGGGTGTATGGGCATGAGATTACGTTTACGGGGTTTCAGGATGAAGGGAAGGAGGTGATTGATTTTGTGTTTGTGGGGCCGAGAGGGCGAGGGGACTGGGTGGTTGAGGGGTCGAGTGTGTTGGCGACTCGGTTTGATGACGGGGTGTTTAGTAGTGATCACAGGGCGGTTGTGGTGGATGGGTTGCTGGAGGTTTGATTATAGCCTCGAGTAGTCCAAAGCAAATAGTCCCTTGGAATTGCAAAATAGCACCCTAATATTTTCGGTCTACAGGAGTGAGAAAAATGCCATCGCTTTCTACTGCTAGCAGCTCATGCCTCATCCAAGCAGCCTGTACTTACGTGACATGACAACGAGCGGTGCAGATGGACTGAAGCTAAAAAGCAATGCGATCATGTGAGATGCAATTCTCAATCACACTCATGTCACCCACACAGATTCGCATGCGGAGCGGAACGATGGATCCACGGTTGACAAAGGATCAAGGCACAAGTGACGTTGTCAGGCGATCGTCGTCATTGGGCTGTGGCTAAGCGAAAGCATCGAAAGCACCCCACTGAGGGGCTTGCTCTAAACACAGGAACGACCTTGCGCACCACTCCAATTCTAGCTCCTGGACCATCTTTCCACTCCTCCACTACATATACTCAAGATGGCCACTGAAACAGCAGCTGTTGGTAAGCTCACCACGCAGCCCCTGCCTGTACCGGCATCACATGAAGCTATGCACAAAGAAATAGCTCCATGAGATGAGACCTGGGCCTCGCTAAATGGTCGCAGAAGCTAACAGCACACGACAGACTACTCTCTGGCGAACCCAGATACTATCACCAAGTACAAGGTCGCCGCCGACATATCTCAAAGAGTCCTCAAGGAGGTCTCAGGTACGTTGGCCCCGCACCCCTCCGCTTACTGCCGATTTCCAGGCACGAGACTCGAGTTGACCCATGGCTAGGATGGATCGCCGCTGACGCTAACATTGTCGAGCTCTGCGAGCGCGGCGACAAGCTCCTGGAGGAGGAGGTCGGCAAGGTCTACAAGGGCAAGAAGGTCCAGAAGGGCATTGGACACTGCACCACCATCTCACCGAGCGCCTACATCACTCCCTACACGCCCCTCAAGTCCGATACCGAGGAGGCTGCAACAACACTGAAGGAAGGAGAAGTCGTCAAGATTCAGTTGGGCGCTCAGATCGATGGTTTCTGTACCATTGTTTGCGACAATGTCATTGTCGGTAACACTGGCGAGGTCACCGGACGCGAAGCTGATCTTATTTTGGCTACACACTACGCAAACGAGCTTCTCTTGAGGTTGATGGTACCCCCAAGCCTACTTCCCTACAGCGATGAGGAGGAGCAAAAGAAGGCAGCCACCAAGAAGCCCTACACACAGAGTCAGATGACCAACATGCTCGAGAAGGTCGTCAAGGCTTACGACTGCAACCTCGTCGAGAGCACCACTATCTGGCTCTTTGACCACAACGAGATTGAGTCCAAGAAGAAGATTATCCTTGCTCCTGGTGAGGGTGTCAGGGGTGAGGGTCTGCCCGAAGCCGGCGAAGTTTGGGGTGTCGAGATGGGTGTCAGTCTGGGAAGCGGCAAGGTCAAGAACAACAGCAACAGGACTACTCTGCACCGCCGCACAGCTACCACCTACCAACTGAAGCGCCCAACTTCCCGAGCACTTCTGTCCGAGGTTGTCAAGAAGTTCGGAACTTTCCCCTTCAGCTTGCGACAGCTTGAGGACGAGAAGGGCGCCAAGGTTGGTGTCGTCGAGTGTGTCCGCACTGGTGTACTTCGCCAGTACGAGGTCGTTGTTGACAAGGACAACCAGCCCGTGGCTAGGTTGTTCTCCACTGTTTGTAAGTTTTCATACCCCATATACCTGCTCTTTAGGCGCGGATCGCAAAATGCTGCTCGACCGTGTTTGTGTGACTCCTTGCTCCGATCATATCACAGCTGGTCAAAGCAGCAGATAGAAGAAAAAATGAATTAACGGCTAACTTTGGAACAGCAATTGGCAAGAACGGCATGCAGCGCCTTGCTCAGCCTACTCCTATTGACGTGTCCAAGTACAAGTCTGATAAGAAGATTGAAGACGAGGAGATCCTCAAGATCCTAGAGCAGCCTATTGGAAAGACTGTGACAAAGAAGAAGAACAACAAGAAGAAGAAGAAGCCTGCGAAGAAGCCTGCCGCTGACGGCGCCGCCGCTGCCGCCGAGGAGGAGAGTGACGACGAAGAGTAAGCGTAGATTGCAGAGATCTACAGGTTTGCTCAATCTTTTCCGAGCCGAATTCGGACGATGTGCCAATTTTTGAGAGCGTAAAAACAGCATCGCAGGGGAGAGACAAGACTGGTACTCCCAAAAAAAAAGGTGTGCCATGTACTGTGGGCAAAGCCCATGATCAAGTAGAAGTGATAGCAACCTCCAAAAGATCAGTCCTCCGGAAAACTACGAGCCTATTATCTGCGTGATCATGCATGTAAGCTTTTGCTGTATATCGTACGATTTCGACACAGATAAGTGCTTAGTAGCTTATTGCTAATTGCCGAATTGAGTCGCGAACGCATACCACACAACGCTCACAACCCAAGGTTGGTTAAGTGTCGGAACCAGATCACACAAGAATTTACAAAACCATGCTAAGGTGGTTTTCTACTAATGGGTAACAGGAGATAGAATACCGAGTCTACATGAAGTATAGCTTCCTGTGGTTATCTAAGCAGAATCGTCTTTGCTTTATTTTCATCACCTGGGCGCCAAGCCAAGCGTGAACGGAAGTCTTTTCTAGCCAAACAATAGTAAGAGATATGCGGATAGCTCGGCTTGCTCTGTTTCGTGTTCGATTGCTCTGAGCTTTTTTTTTCATAGGAGGAGATTAAGTATGAGAACAGAGCCTACCCCTGAATTAAATGTGCACAATAGTTTCTCGCACAATAGATATGAGCACGAGTTTCGTACTTGCTGTAACGTTTAGAAGGCCATGACAGAATACGCATTTGGAAACTCACGTGGTGTGGTGTTAGTCGGTGAAAGTGAGAGGAGGATCTGACGGAAAAAGCGGAGGTTGGGTGACTTGCCGTGTCCCTCACAGTCTTTGTGAAGTGTTATTCTCCCATCATACTAATGCTAGGTGGTGAAACAGAAGATTTCTTCTTCACCATTCCACCTATTGATACTAGATCAAATTTCAAGTGTCTGCCAGGTGCTGCGATATTGGTGAATGTGTAGGGGGCTGACATAATAAGAAGGCCCGTCCAAGCGTCCAGGGCACTCTCGAATAGCCTTGATCGCTTTCATTCTTGCACGACCGACCCACCAACACCGGGCTCGGCATTGGGGCGTGTAAAATTCCCGGATAGCACGCGAAGTGAGAACAGAGATTTGTTAATCAAATACAGCGCGCTGACCAAGTTCCAGTTTCGCCATGCCGGCCCTCCGCAAGTCTGCCCGGGAGCGCGACTTTCGATCGCAACCAAGGTCTAGCACCACGCCCTACGCCTCACCTACTGGCACAACAAACGATCACGTCTACGACAAGAAGCAGCGCTCAATCACCGAGTGGACCGAGCCCCAACCCCAAACTCTTACGCCCTCTTTTGAAGAGCACGGTTTTGCGCGGCACGGCGTCCTTGAGAATATGGCCCCCCTCGGCGTGCCCCCAAAGGCAAAGGACAAGCAGCGCGCGCGCGCTCTCGACGGACCGGCTCCTCGGAACTCATTGCTGGGAAAAGTGAATATTGCGTTTGGCGACGACGCGGGGTCAACTCCAGAAGTTACTCCGGCTCCAGAGCTTGAGCCTGATGATTCAGAGCGGCAAGAAGAGTACGAGATACAGGCCGGCTTTCCTGTTCTCGAGGACGAAGAGGATGACGACTACGAGCCTACCAAGCCGAAGAAGAAGGTGAAGGTGTCGAAAACTCCAGTCAGGGGCAAGACGCCCGTGCAAAGCAAGACGCCTGTCAACGGCAAAACGCCTGTAAAGAACTGTTACAGCAAGAGCACGCCCGTCTCAGGGAGCCCCGCCGTACAGGCGATTTCCATGTCCGAGCCTGTTGCAGCGAGCACACAGCGCATTCAAATCGCTGTCAACGATGCCATTTCAAAGGCCAACAGCAGCAAGGGCAGGCGTTATGTAGGCATCGCCTTGAAGCGCGCCTTTGAACAGAGCAAAAGTGACCCAGAACTAGCCGAGGCCCTAGATGCAGTAATTCACGAGAGGAGCACGCCCAAGCAATATAACCGTTTTCGCAAGTTCATCAAGTCATTCAAGCTTGAAGAAAAAATGAAAATGGGCCTCACTAGAGACAGGCGCTTTGACCAGCCCAACACGGCCAACAACGGTGTTTCATTATCCAGCCAGCCGCCATCCCCTAGGGCTAGCAGTGAAGTTGTTCCCGATGATTCTGTCTCAACCACTGAATCGATGCTGAACGACACGCACAAGGCATTGCAGTCAGCACTGGACCCACATTCTGAAGCTGCGCCCCACCCATTCAGCACAGCGCCTGCTCTGCCAGCAGCAGATACCTATGCAGAATCAACACCAAGGATGCCCTCAAAGTCGCCTCGGAAACGAGCTGCTACCAATGGAAAATCCGCGCCAGATTCTGCTATGGACGTGGATGGTGGTCTCTCGACGACTGTGCCTACTCCGGTAGCAAGGACGCCCGACACTGGTGCAAGCGATTCTGAACTTTCAGAGGTCAATGAAGAGATAGTGCTGAAAGGCCCGCCAGAGCCGGTGCAGGTCAACGGAAAGAGCGCTGCTGCAGCACCAGCCTCAGGACCGAAGAAAGGGAAGAACATCGCCCATGCACGCGCTGCTAAGAAGGCGAAAGCCAATGCGGGAAAACTCTTTGGCAAGCATGCCTACAAGCAGCAGCCACTTACCGCAGAGCAGCAGGCGGAAGACGACCGTCTCTATCAGATGCGCAAATCTATGGTGGAGGAACAGCCTATCCGCCAGTTCGACCAGATCCCCCCTCCAGTCTCTGATGTCCGCTTTGATGACGAAATCCTTGAGACAGAGTCTCTAACAGAATCTCAGATTGCCGTAGGCCCACCGGTAGACTCTGATCAACCACGGCGCCCCGGACGAGCGCCAAACCACGGCACCAAGCGTCTGCGAGACGATCCGTTACGGTTTTCCTCACCTCAATCTGAGCCAGCTACAGTGACACGGCCTTCGACACCAGCCGTCGGACCGGCGCCCAAGCGTGTCAAACTCACCAACGGTCAGGGTGCCAGAACTAAGCGATCGTAAGTGTTTCTTTTCTTTCTTGCAGCATCGCTCTCAAGCCCTTGGGGGCATAGGCCGATGTCTGTACCCGTGTCGGCGCAACTCTCTTAGCGTCGAGTGGGCAAGCCTTACGTGTTTGCACCAAACAATACCGTTTATCCTATCGAATCACCAGAAGACTAACTATTGTACACACAGGCCAGTCAAAAACCGAGATGCAGGACCTATTGCTGGTGTAGCGTTTACTGGTGGTGGCGGTTCGAGACAGCTGGGGCCTGATGACAATGACCCCGTAAGTGCCACTCAAAATCCCGCAGCATCCAACCACACCATTCCTCTTCCACCGCACAACTCATCAACATCATTTTCTTTTTTCATCTCCCAACACCAATGTTTCTCACTACGAACATAACTCCTCCCAAATTTCCATATTCTCCTCCACTCTCAGTTTTATCTTCGCCTCTAACGGAATGCCAGAACTCGCCACAGTCGGAGAGCGACGACTTCTGCTCTGCGTGTAGAGGTGCTGGCGAGTTTGTCTGCTGCGAAAACTGCCCACGCGTTTTCCACTTGCTATGCTGCGATCCACCGAGGATACAGGTACCTGACGGTGCCTTCTACTGCTACGAATGTAATGCCAAGTTTGGTGCACCCGATGACTCCGAAGAGACACATCCCAGCTTGTGGCCGCTCTTCGATAAGCTGGAGCGCACCAACCCTCGTGCCTTTGCCTTGCCGCAAGACATCCAAAACAATTTCGAGGGTGTTTCTGCGCGTCCTGATGGGTCTTACTTTGAGGAAGTCAAGAAGTTCCCTCTGTAAGTGTGACGCGTTTCATCGCGTGATTTGACACTAACAACGGAAACAGGGCGAAGAACAGTGGATATGGCTACCAGAAGCCAGAATATACCAAGGTCATCGACAACGATCAAAAGGTCATCTTGTGTGTCCAGTGTGGGTTATCGAGCGGTAACAAGCGCCAAATGCTGAAGTGTGACTTCTGTCACGCATACTGGCACTTGGACTGCTGTGACCCCCCACTCGCTAATCCGCCACACATCAGCTTTGATGCATCTCAGCGCGATGCCTGGAAATGCCCCCGACATATTGATCACGATCTTCGTAGTGGTTTGTTGGTGCAGAACGATTTGAGCGCTGATGACCACGATGTTGAGATGAGCAACACTGCGCCGTTTGCCCGGATCACGCGCAGAGTTCGAGTACGCAAACACTCTGAGTATGTCGAGCCAGTGTTCTCACGCGGCATGCGCAACAACGGTTTGATCGAAATCACTAATGATCCGGATGATGACACTGATGGCGAAGGCAACTACGTGTTTGGCGATAATGACTCGAAGGATCTCAGCTCAAAGATCTTCCGTGTGCCAGAGAAGGGGGTCGTCCTCGACTTCATCAGCAAAGTCAAGAGGTATGTACATTCTCATCTTCACGATATTATAGCAGGCACTAATGCATCTTGTAGTGGTCGTGTGATGAAGAACTATGGAGCACCAAAGGCTGTGGAGGCGGCAGCACAACGCAACGCGTCTATGCAAAACTACCTCGCACATTCTATTGAGCAACAGCAAGCAGCACTCACCCTGGCTCAGCTGGCAGGAAAAGAGCCCGAGGTCGACTTGAGCGAGGGCAAAGTTCAGGCGCTCATCTACAGTCTCACCGTAAGACTTCTCCCTGCGCCCCACATGCCTTGTTTTGTGATCAATGGCGCTAACTCACGTGAAACAGTCCGAAGCTCCTCCGAACGTCATCACAGCCATGGCCAACGCAGACCCGCCACCGCCTTCAGAGCAAGAGCGTGCTCAGCTGGAGATGCTTCAGCGCCTTATCCAGCGCCGACTTGGAGCTTGAGCGCTGCTTCAACAACAGCGGTTTGCAGCCTTAATCCGGTCTAGTTGTAGTGACACCGCCAAGCAACCCTGGATACGAAGCACGCCATGTACATCATCCAGGACTCTTATCCATCTACAGTCATCTCAAATGTCCTTGTCAAGGTAGCGTATCGTCAGCAGATTGGCTGTGCCGAGCCGTCACTCAGCTTAGCCTCATTTGCCTGACTTGGAAGTTCGAACACGACACCCTGTTCGTCCAATGGACGCGCGGCACGGTCCTCGTTCGACACGTCAACACCTCTCGTCCCTTTCCGAACCGAAAAAAGCTCTTTGTTTGCCTTGTGTATGTTTTCCTCAACCTGGGTCGGCTCTTTTTTTTTCTTCCTCTCTCTGCTACAGTACGATGATATGCGCAACTTAGCGCTTTACTTTTCCCATACGGACTTTTTTCCCGGTACAAATAGCGCACCCAACTGCCTTAGAGCCTAACATCTTTTTCGCAGAACGGGGGAAGCTTTTGAACGCTGTACCACAAATGCATAGCGTAGGAGTTTTGATTCGAGGGGGAAGGGGGCCAATGTTTGTTTTTTGATATATTTTTAGTCTATTTCGGGAGGGGAGTGAGTGAAGGGAGACTGGGGTGTTTAGTGCTCTGTCACTTCCTTTTGTCTCTCTCTATACATCTCTCTCTCGTTTTCTGTCTGGCGTTTGGCTCCAACCGAGCAAAGCAAGTTTGGGGGAGGGAACTGCCGGTAATAGGCAAACTACTGCTACTACTCTACTTGCGAAGCTTGAATATCAAACTTCGTCTTCTTTTTTTTTGGTGCGGGAGGAGGAGGATGGGGAGGACGGGAAGGAGACATACTGATGGATATCTTAGAAAAGGTTTATCTAGGCTTTTCTTATGAATTGGTGCTGCGAATGGCAGAATGGGTCGGCCCTGGACCATTTTACATACATACAATATGTGCCTTCGTGCCCCTCCAACTTTGATTGCATGATATGTGGTGGTTATCCTTATTACCCGTGATGAGGCTGTTCGACTGTCGATCAGGGGTGGTCAAGACCAAAAAAAAGGTGGGCCGTCCGACGGGGTTTCACTGGGTTCATCGCAAAGCCTGACACGTTGCCATGCATCCCGTGACACTACGGGGCGTGGGAAAGGCTTTAGGCATCCATGAAGAGGAAATCAATAAGAACCAAGGAATACACATGCTGAACATGTTGACTGGGTGCTATGATTCAACTATATGATTCGTCCGTCGACGCTGCCTAGTGTGACGTAGGACAAGGGATTTGCTGGCGAAAAGAAGGGCAAGGCAACAGGAAGCATGGGATTGCTGCAAATCATATCACACCACTCGACCCTTTTTGGACTGGGATCCTAAAATTCTTGGCATATAGGAATCAGGCAGGTACGTAAGACGTTCAAGGGAAAGAGAGAGATAAAAAAAACTTGATAACAAAAGATAGCTTAAGGCTTGCAGCGGCCGAAGTAGCGTGGGTACAGGCAGCAGTCGCGGACAGTGTGTTGCTTGCATAGCCAGGCGAGGAAGCGTTCGAGACCGAGACCATAACCGCCGTGGGGAGAAGAGCCGTACCTGAGAAGGAAAGGTTGTTAGTAAAATGCTGAGTAACTTGAACGGGTGCAAGACTTACTTCCTCTGGTCAGTGTACCAGTAGTATGCCGCAGGATCAATCTGCTCCCTGGCGAACGCAGCCATCAACTCATCGTAGTTGTCCATCCTCATGCTACCTCCGACAATCTCACCAACACCGGGCATCAGGCAATCCACACTCTCTGTTACCCTTGGGTCTTCCTTGTCCTTCAGCATGTAAAAGGCCTTGATCTCCGTAGGGAAATGTGTCAGGAAGATGGGCCTGTTGATGATATCTGTCATCCTACGCTCTGCAGCTTCAGCGATATCGTCGCCAAACTTGTGGGGCTCGCCATCTTCGTTGGGGATGTTGTGCTCAACGAGCCAATCGATAGCTTCTTGATACTTCATGCGCTTGAATGGGCGCTCGGGGACCTTGAACTCGGGGTTGAGGTCCATGATGTATTGCTTGACAACGGGGTCGGCCATTGTGACGTCTAGAACACGGCACATGACCTCCTCGAGATGGGTGAGCAGATCGTCAAAGTTGATGTAGTCGAGTTCGGCCTCAATGTGCGTGTACTCGGCCAAATGACGACGGGTCAATGACTTTTCAGCACGGAAGGACTTTTCAATGCAGTACACGTCTCCCATTGATGGCAAGCATGTCTCAAGGTATAGCTGAGAAGATTGGGTAAGGTAGGCCTCCTCATTATAGTAGCCGAACTTGAAGAGCGTGGCACCACCCTCGACCTGGGTCTGGACAAGCGCTGGCGGACTGACCTTGCGTAGTCGAAGTTCTTTGTAGACCTGGTTGAATGCAAATTCGACCGCATCACGGACAATCATGACCTTGGATGCAGTCTCTCCACGTAGAGTGAGATGTCGCAGATCCAGCAAGGTCGCGTGCTCAGTGTCCTTTGATACCCTGTTGGTAATGGCGTCGTCGCCACCAGCTGCCTTCCAGCCATCGTGGATCTTGTAGTAGTCGGCGTGTAGTTCGCGGTTGTTGGGAGCGTGGGCACCAGCGGGGATCTGCCTCAACTCTCCAAGAATCTCCATGCTGGTTTCGCGAGTCAAGGTGAGGGCATCATAGGTCTTTGCAAGGTTACCAGTGAAGATGACCTGCATGTAGCCGTAACCATCTCTTAAGGTGACGAACATAACATCCTTTTGTCTTCGCTCACGGTGTACGCGACCGAACACTCGTACTCGTGTACCTTTTGTATCCTTGCCGTCTCCTAGCGTGATCTTCTTTGGGTCGGTGTCGTCGAGCTTGATCTTGATTGCCTCTGGAAGACTCTTGTCCTCTTCTATGACGACCTTCTTGGCCTCATCAAGGACCTTGTTGCGGTCTGCCTCCTCCTTCGAGCGCTGCGCAAGCAGTCCCTGCTCCTTCTCAGCCTTCTTCTTCTGCGCCTTTGCATAGTTGACCGCCTTCTTCATGGCCGACTTGGCAACATCCTTCCACTCTAACCTCGAGGAAGCATCTGCACCCTCTGGGACCTCTCCAGTAACACTCTTTCGGGTAAGGAACTTGGGAGTCTCGCCGCGAGTCAGGACAGCGTATCCGAGGGATTTGTAGGGCGATGACTCGTCGCCCGTCTGTTCTGCGATATCCTGACCGACATCCTCGTCGATGTAATAGGTAGGCTGGGCCATGGTGGCGGCAATTGATGTGCAGACGTCTTTTGGGGGCGTTGCGCAGATTGTCTGCTGTTGTCGGAATTATATTGAGTGGGCGCGGGGTGACTCAAATGGACCCCTCCACAGGCTCCGTGCACAGTCTAGGTACGTGAAGCACTATATGCGTCGATAAGGCCAATCACCCAATTTTCCTTATCAATCGAGGCTCGTGTTGACAGACTAGGATAATGCATTGTGTTTTATATGTGCAGTTGATTGCTTTTTGTAAAAAGATACCTGTTTTAATTTGACCTGAGAGGTGCGTCTTGTTGACTTTAGCTGCATGCCAACACTGTTTTGATGACGACGGCCTTCCAAGAACTAGAGTTCTGATGTTTCAAAAATCAAGTTCACTTAATTCGCAACATGAAAATGGTCGGTAACCTTTGTTGAGTAGACATTTGAACCCACTCTCGATGGTAGTAAAGGCGGCTCTAGTTCCGCGCTGACAAACTAAGCAATTGATTCGGTAATTGAACAGCACTAAATGAAGGGTCATATAAACTACAATGTAACATATAGCTATTATCATCCATTCCAACTAAAAATAATCTCTTTCTGACTACATAACATAAATATGGCTGATCCTAGTTTATACAAATACGAATCCCCTCTTAAAGGCTACGAAAACTGTGAGCCATTACCCAAGTAGGTCATATCTTCCATATTGCTAGTGTTTACGACTCCAAATCTTGCGATACGAATGTGATTGGAAAATGCTGATACTATCACAGCGAAAAAGCCGAAGATGGGAAATCCTACGTAAACCCGCCAGCTGAGAAGGCAAGCGATGCCTACAATTCATTCGTAGCCCCTATTACGAATGGCATCCGTGGAGGTTTTGAGTGAGTACGACTAGCTCAAATAATCTGTTAGACAACAACTGATGTTTTCAGTGTTCACATCTACTATCTTCAGAGCGATGAGGAAGAAACAAAGTTTGCCAATGAGCTTTGGGAGCGTATACGTCGCGAATGTATGGTAACATCCTCCCTTAATCCAGTTTTTTTCTAACCAAAACAGTCCCCGAGTTGCGCATATACCGAGTGTGGGATCGACCAATTGGACCCCATCCTCTTGCCATGTTCGAGGTCAACATTTTCACCCCACGTAAGCAATGGCTTGTTGGATTAGAAGCTGGAGCCTTCACTAACGATTATTAGAGCAATTTGGTGCATTTATTCCTTGGCTAGTAATCAACAGAGGTCCGCTTTCAGCACTGATTCATCCTAACACTGATGAGGAAGAGAGGGATCATACACAGCGTGCAACATGGATGGGACAGCCGCTACCTCTCAATTTGAAAATGTTCAAGAAGAAAGCAGCATCGAAGGTCTAGTTTTCTATGATTCAGCGAAAACGTGTGAGGCATGAAAGCGCGTGCTTGAAGTGTAATGTAACTTGTTAAGATTATGTCTGTGACAGACGCGATAAATCGGCATCTTAAGCAATTCCTGTTACGGCCCATACTTTGATGCACATTCTCTCTCAACCCCGTAGCTTGGATGCCTGTCGAACAGCTCTTCGTATGGCGTCTTTCGAATTATTGATGATCCCTGTCTCCATGTCTGACCTCAATGATGACGCCGTTTATGAACATGCTGAACCGCATTCTTGTGTGGTGCATGAGCAAGTAAGACATTATCGCACTTATGCCTTTGTCTCCACCTTCTTCTTTTTCTTGGTCTTCTTCGCCTTCTTCTTGTCTCGCTTCTTCAATCCACTCATGCCTGCCTTGCATGCCTCAGCATATCGCGCATAGAATCCGTCCAAGTCTTCCGGTTTTACCACTGTGCTCAACTCTATTTTGTCGACGTTTTTCCTGTCTGTCCCTGCTTTCTTGTCGCTCTTGTTGTTGTGCGCGCGGATCAAAACAGGCAGCGAGTCTTCAGGATGGGTGTCCCATAACGGATCATCGGAAATCTTGTTGGCTGGAGGTGGGGTGGCAGTGGTACCGAATGTCATGCGCTTCTGTACAAGGTAGACGCTGCCGTGGCCTTTTGTTCGTGTGTATTCGAAGAGGTTGGCGAGTTTTGCAAAGAACTGAGCAAGTGTTAGAATAGAGAGGATGATTGCATGCATGTAATATCCCACACCTCATCGTTGCTCAAATGTTCTCGCCCCATTGTGAATGTTGTGTGCTATATTAGTCGCGCCATGGAGGTGGTAGGTTGCATAGTGGGATGCCTGCCGTCAGTGCGAGGCGGAGACGCGGGGAAATCTCACCTAAACTCCGACCCTCGAACTTTTTTGCGACAACCAACTGCCTCAGACACCACAACATGCGCAAAACCTTCGGAGGGCCAAAATTGCCCGTAGAGCTACGGAATCAACTCGGAGGTAATACTAGACCACAGCTGGGCATATTTTCAGCACTGAGAACTTGCAGATCCAGCAAACAACAAGCGGCGCAACGGACCGCGTAATGGGCCACTGAATCGCAAAGACAGGCGCAAAGCCGATCGCGTAGAGAAGAAGCGACAGAACAAGCAAGGCAGAAAGCCTGCGCCAACACATCCACACAATGGCCGAGGACCGCGTCGTGAGGCGGAATCGGATGATGAGGACGAGGAAGAGGAGATAGATTGGGACAACATCGAATCAGACGCTACACCACCGCCGGTGGAGAAGAAGGAGCCGCAAAAGCCTCTGAAAGGCATACTCAAGACAAAGCCCTCCAAGTTAGAAGAAGCATCGCCTCCGCCTGCGAAAGTATCACGCGCCACAAGAGACAGACTAGCCCAGGACGATGCTGAAATTGCTGCACTGGAAAAAAGATTAGGTGTGAAGGGCAAGAAGAAATCTAAGGGAGCAGATGACGGTCTCGATGACCTGTTTGAGGGCCTTGGAGATCTTGGAGACTTTAGCGACGAAGAAGGTGGTCAGCCTTCAAAGCGTAAAAGGGATGAAGATGACGACTGGCTTGCGAGTAAGAGGCGGAAGGCCCTAGGCCAGGAGCCGGATGAAGAAGAAAATGACGACTCAGAGGCGTCCGAGTCTGACGAAGACTTGGACCTAGAAGAGGCAGACTTTGATGACGAAGACGAGACAGACTACGACGAGGAAAGCGATTTGGGCTCCGAGGACGACAATGCCGAAGAGGCTGAGCCAGAACAACCGAAGAAACGAGAAAATCCATACGTTGCTCCTGTAGCATCGGATGCCCAGCCGACAAAATATGTACCACCTGCGCTCAGAGCACCACCTTCATCGGATTCAGAGGCTTTGCTACGTCTTCGAAGGCAGGTACAAGGTCTTTTCAACCGTCTTTCAGAAGCCAACATACTCTCCATCTTACGCGAAATCGAGACTATCTACCAGAACAACCCCCGTGGATACGTCAACAACACACTGGTCGATCTATTGATTGGAATGCTATCAGATCCCACCGCTCTCCTGGATACTTTCTTGAACTTGCACGCTGGTTTTATCGCTGCGATCTACAAAATTATTGGACCAGACTTCGGCGCACAGATGGTAGAGCGGATTGTTGCCGAAGTTGACAGACACTATCAGGCGAATAAAGACGGTTCTGGAAAGCAGACGTCGAATCTCATATCGGTGGTGGCAGAGCTGTATACGTTCCAAGTCATTGGCAGCAACATTGTATTCGATTACATTCGATTCTTTCTCGACGAACTTACCGAAATCAACACCGAACTTCTGTTGAGAATAGTCCGGGCAGCTGGTCCACAGCTACGCCAAGACGACCCGACCTCTCTCAAGGACATTGTTGTTCTTCTCCAGAAATCTGTCGCCAAGGTTGGCCAGAGCAACTTGCCAGTTCGCACCAAGTTCATGATTGAAACAATCAACGACCTCAAGAACAACAAGATGAAAACTGGTATCGCTTCCTCAGCAATTTCGAGAGAGCATACAACCCGGATGAAGAAGCAGCTTGGTACGCTGAACTCACGGAATCTCAAGGCGACTGAACCACTACGGGTTGGTCTGAAGGATATCAGAGATACTGAGAAGAGAGGCAAGTGGTGGCTTGTCGGAGCGAGTTGGCGCAATCAGCCAGGAAACGAGGAGCCGGCCGAGGATAACAGGAAAGTTGAGCAGACCACGACACATATCGATGACGAGGGCGACGAAAGTGAAGTTGATCTTGTGCAGCTTGCTCGTGAACACCGTATGAACACAGACATTCGGCGGGCCATATTCATCTCTATCATGTCTGCCAGCGACTTCAAGGATGCACAAATACGATTGAACAAACTCAATCTCAAAAAGTCTCAAGAAGCAGAGATACCACGAGTCGTTGTTCATTGTGCGGGCGCTGAGAAGATCTACAACCCTTACTACACTGTACTTGCGCGTAAGATTTGCTCCGACCACAAGACCCGCAAGAGCTTTCAATTCGCGCTTTGGGATATTTTCAAGAGTTTAGGGGAGAGGCAAGATGGCGCGGACGACTCTGACGATGATGATGACGAAACGGACACTGACACGTCCCTTCGAAAGCTTGTCAATCAGGGCAAGCTATATGGCACGTTGATTGGCCGCAAAGCCATGCCAATTACCAGTCTTAAGAACCTCAACTTCCCTTACTTGCAACCGAAAACTAAGACTTTTGTTGAAGTCTTGCTTGTTACTACCATTCTGGAGGCATTGAAGACATCCAAAACAAAAGACAAGCGTGACGAACGGGCTGTCCGAGAGGTATTTGTAGAGGCAGATCAAGCACCAGAAATGATTGCCGGTTTGCAATTCTTCTTGAAAAAGACAGTTAGCAAGACGGAGATTGTCGAGGAAGCGGAAAAGGAAACGGTGCGGTGGGCGTGCAAGTCCGTCATGGACATGCTGACTAGAGTGTTGGCTACTACCACATTGGCAGAAGACTGAGCGTTTGACTAGAATACCCTTCTGTTGTGTGTTTAATAATAGAGTTATAAAAGAACCAATGCAGTATGGTGCCAGGAGGCGATGTTGAACATGAGGCACTTTGTCATCTTGGCGCCACCCTTGACCCTACGGAAGCCGCATAGGCCTTCCCAGCCGAGCTCCGCAAAAAGCTCAACCACATCTGCCATCCCACGCCCCATCCATTGACGCCTGTCATCCCAGCCGTATACCTCACGGCTTCTTTTGGTTGTGTTCCCTCCGGCCATCTTCACCATGTTCCGCTCACTGGCACCCCGCGCCGCTCAACGGGCGTCGCGACCCGTCACCCGAAGCACATTCTGCGCATCCAACATTTACTTCCAGAACCGGTTACGACGTGGATATGCGTCGGAAGCTGGTGAGTCGCATCGCTGTGCGGCATTGGTTTGGTGCATCTGCTGACCGCTGGACAGAGGAGAAGGACCTAGTCATCATCGGCGGTGGTGTTGCGGGATATGTCGCAGCTATCAAGGCTGGACAGGCGGGCATGAAGGTTAGCAAGACACATCCGGACAATGGCAAGATCACAAGGTTGACGCAAGCGGACAGGTCACTTGCATCGAAAAGCGTGGTTCCCTGGGTGGAACCTGCTTGAACGTCGGCTGCATCCCCTCCAAGTCCCTCCTCAATAACTCGCATCTCTACCACCAGATCCTCCACGACACCAAGGGCCGCGGAATCGAGGTCGGCGATGTCAAGCTCAACCTTCCCGCCATGATGAAGGCCAAGGAGAGCTCTGTTTCGGGTCTCACAAAGGGAATTGAATTCCTTTTCAAGAAGAACAACGTCGAGTACATCAAGGGTACTGGTGCGTTCCAGGACGAGCACACCATTGCCGTCAACCTTACTGAGGGTGGCGAGACTACTGTCCGCGGAAAGAACATCCTCATTGCCACTGGTTCTGAGGCCACTCCTTTCCCGGGCTTGACCATCGACGAGCAGAAGGTTATCACAAGCACCGGCGCCATTGCGCTCCAGGAAGTGCCCAAGAAGATGACCGTCATCGGTGGTGGTATCATCGGACTTGAGATGGTAAGGAAATATCCAGTTGTTCTTTTGGTAGACTATACTAACCACACATAGGCCTCCGTCTGGTCGCGTCTTGGCTCTGAGGTTACCGTTGTTGAGTTCTTGGGTCAGATTGGTGGCCCTGGCATGGACAACGAAATTGCGAAGCAGACCCAGAAGATCCTTCAAAAGCAGGGCTTGAAATTTAAGCTCAACACAAAGGTTACCGCTGGTGAGGTTCACAGCGCTGGTGTCAACGTCAGCGTTGAGGCCGCAAAGGGCGGAAAGGAGGAGACTGTGAGTCGATTTTGAGCAACACTAGCTGATTGTAGTGCTAACATGCCTAGCTCGATGCGGACTGCGTCCTTGTTGCTATTGGTCGCCGTCCATACACCTCCGGTCTCGGTCTTGACAACATCAGTCTCGAGACTGATGAGAGAGGCCGCCTGATCATTGACCAGGAGTACCGCACCAAGATCCCCCACATTCGCGCCATCGGAGACTGCACTTTCGGCCCTATGCTTGCCCACAAGGCTGAGGAAGAGGCTGTCGCTGCCATTGAGTACATCCACAAGGGCCACGGCCACGTCAACTACGGCGCCATTCCTTCCGTTATGTACACCCACCCTGAGGTTGCTTGGGTTGGCCAGAACGAGCAGGAACTCAAGGAGGCTGGCATCAAGTACAAGACTGGAACCTTCCCTTTCACTGCCAACTCAAGAGCCAAGACCAACCTCGACACTGAAGGTATGGTCAAGTTCCTATCAGATGCTCAGACCGACCGGATATTGGGTATTCACATCATTGGTCCCAACGCTGGTGAGATGATTGCAGAGGGTACGCTTGCACTGGAATACGGCGCTAGCTCTGAGGGTAAGTTGAATCAGATCAAAAATGTTCTTGAATTAGCACTAACGATTATGCAGATGTTGCGCGCACATGTCACGCTCATCCCACTCTTGCTGAGGCATTCAAGGAGGCTGCCATGGCCACCTACGACAAGGCTGTTCACTACTAGATTCCCCAATTTCGGTCAGGCTTTTCTTTTGTGCATCAGCGACATGACCTTCGAGCTCTCAAACATGCGAGCGCGGAGTTGTGAACGATATTTGTAGAATATATCTGATGCGTCATGCTCGCCAATTAAATGCTAGTGAATGATGTGGAGCCGGTAGGGCTGAGATACCCCTGCTAGCGGCGTCTTGTCGCGTGCACGTAACGCGTACCGCGATTTGATGTCACCATCAATTACACTTCTCACTTGCCCGCTTTTGCTTACTTTTTGCCCATACGATTCTACGCAAGTCACCATGAGTAACGACGACATTGAACAGCGCTGCACTGTATTAAGACAGGACCTCAAAGTCTGGGAGAAGAAATTTGCAGCCCAGAACCATGGTCGAAAGGCGGGACGCGACGACATCAAGGCCAATGCCGAGATCTGTATGCACACACTGGATAAAGACATACTAGAACCATACTAACAAACGTACAGCACAAAAATACAAAGAATACAGCAAGCTGAGGGCACAGCTCTCACGAAAAGCAGCCCCGGAAACACCCTCCAAGCGAACTAGAAGCCGGAACGCAGCCGTCGACACAGAGCGCACGACAAAAGCAGCGCCCAAGGCCATTCTTACCACGCCCATGAAAAGGAAGAGGGAGGACGATGAGCTTTCAGAGAACGTCACCCAAGCGGTCGATCTCCTCTCGCCACAAGGGCCTGCCGTAATCGGACCAACCCCGCAACGTGATGGCATAGTCCTAGGCCTTTTCGATCAGCTGCCTTTTGCACTCACACCTACCAAATCGAGAACTGTTCTTGGAGAGGTGGGATTGAATGTGCCTCAGACACCGAGTAAGGGGTTGGAAGATGGAGCAAGCGAAGCATTGCTGGAGTCTCGAGCGAGAGGAGAGAGAACACCGCTATCGGCCGGAAAGCGCTTTCTGCTGAATCAATTCGTTACACCAAAGAAGAGAAGACTGGACGAGGAAGGGACACCGTCATCTACAATGCATGGGTTAGCGACACCTGCTTTTCTTCGAAGAGACAATGCTCTGGGCGCAATTGACGAAGAAGATGAAACAACCCCTCGTGCAGCGCCATGGAAGCGGCGGGGACTAGGACGCAGTTTGACTGCTATGATACAAGCTATGAAGAAAGATGAGGACGACAAGCTTGATGAAGAGGCGGATATTATGCGAGAACTGGAAATGGAAGAAGAAGGCATAGTGGCTCCAAAGAAACCCAGAGTACCGCAACTCTTAGTGCAAGACAGCCAAGCGCCGATGCCCTTGGGTCCAGATCGGGGTGTTGAATCCGAAGAAGACAGCGAGGAAGAACCGGAACTGGGTCCCGATGGCAAACCTCGGAGGGCATGGAAGAAGAAGGGAATGAAGAGGCAAACACGACGGGTGATAAGTATGGCTTGGTTCTCGTTTGAAACAAGCACTTTAACTAACCATATCCAGTGCGTCCGAACGTTGTTAAGCCTAAGCCAACGCCAGCACCAGAAACACATGATGTAGAAGAGCAGACACGCGTGCCAGAGACACAAGTACCAGCAGACATAGAAGACGAGTTCGGTTCAGACGTGGACGATGGATCAGACTATGCTAGCGATGTGTCACATACTCCGAAAGTACGGAAAGTGACAAAAAAACCACAAGAAGCAAACGAGAAGCCGAAAAAGGAAAACATTATAAAGACGGCTGCCCGGAAAATCAAAGCTACAGCCAATGCAAATTATCGGAGACTGAACATCAAGGGAAAAACAGGGACCGGCGGAAAGGGGAGGTTTGGCAGGAAAAGATGAATAGGCCACACTGATCTAGTTTGTTTCACACTCGGGTTCCAGTAGCAATTTAACACATATTTGGGGTTCTAGTCTATCAAATAAGAAGAGACACCTGTTTACTTCATAGAACAGATTCATAGGGACTCTATCTTTATACGACACATAGACGAACACGCAATAAGCCCAAGGGGATAACGCAAATCACAGGTCGTAAAAGTATCGAAAGTGATGTCAGCTGCAGTATCGGAAGGATAGGTAGGCTAGGACTAGGACTTTGGAATCGCCAATAGTATTTCGGGACTTCTGAGACAGTGTGACCATTCTGGTCATCTGCAGAAATCGGTGCCTGATCTGTGATGAAATTCAAGGTTACTGTTTTAATATAAGTTGCTTAGAACGTATCTGTTTCTTATTGTATACATGTATTCCTTTTCGCTACTGTAGACATATGCATAAAAGATGGCATACATTCGTTATCGCACGTTTGAGGGTTACGATACGGCGTGGCGGTTGGTCAGCCCCCAGACGCTAAGCCCAGCAGCACCTCCGACGCCGACGGTCCCCCGACGTACACGGTCGAAGCTTCCACCCGCCGCGGCAAACAACACCACTACCACATCACCCATTCGACTACTGCAACCCACACAAGCTCCCTCTTATTCGCCATCTGTATCAATCAACGAGAAACCAGAATCACCGCACACTATGGCCGAGAAGGAACTTTCCAGCGTGCTCCAGCAGCTCCACCAGACGCTCAAGTCGCACAACTACCAGCAATCAACATCATTACTAGGCAAAGCCAAGATCGCCCTGCTCAACCTCAACGCCCTGATCCCGCAAGAAAAGACGCCACGAAAACATCTGCAGCTAGCACGCGAGACGCTCGAACTCGGCGCCATCATCTCGATCCGCCTCAAAGACACCGAGTCCTTTACCCGCTACTTCCAGCAGCTGCAGCCCTTCTACGCCCTCCCGGAATCCACACTGCCCAAGGATGGCAGCAATTCCAGCAAAGTCACGGGTTTGTACCTGTTGCTGCTGCTGAGCGAGGGCGACTACGCAGGGTTCCACACGCTGCTTGAGACGCTCGAGGTGGCGGCTGCACAGGCGGGCTCGAAGCTCGAGGCTGACCAATTTATCCAGTACCCCGTGAGGCTGGAGCAGGCGCTTATGGAGGGTAGCTATGATAAGGTGTGGGTTGAGACGAAGAGCGAGAGGGTGCCGGGTGAGGAGTTTGGGCTGTTCACAGAGGTACGTCATTCCCCCCTCCTCCCCACCGGATCTTGCCCGCTGAGGGTGGAAAGGAGGGTTTGAAGAAGACAAAAGATACTTGATTTATTAACACTCTTTTGTTTATTTTAGATTCTCATCGGAACCATACGCAAGGAAATCGCCTCGTGCAGCGAACGCGCATACCCCTCCATCCCCATTTCCGATGCCAAATCCCTCCTCTTCCTCGACTCGGAAGGCAGCGTTGTCAACTTTGCAAAGGAGTCCGGATGGGTGGTCAAGGATGGACGGATATACTTCCCCCAGCAGGAGGATGACTACATGAGCAAGGATATTCTGGTTACGAGCGATCAGGTTATTGAGAATACGCTAGGATATGCGCGGGAACTGGAGACGATTGTTTGAGGGGGGGTTTGAAGAGGACTCTTCTCTTGGTTTTTTTCCTTCTAGTAAGCCAGAGTAGAGTTGCACAAGTGCAGATTAGTGTACGATATATGCATCAAGACACAATTGGATTATCTGCACGCATGATGGACATGCGGCAGTGAGGAGAGTGGTATTTTCGATGATGAAGCAAAAAAGAGACAAGTAATGATTACGACTTTTCCTTGTTCAATCTTTTTTTTCTTCTCTCTGACAAACAGGCTGAAGCTGTTACATGGCAAATTGGCAAAATCACATGCTTGAACCAAAAAAAACTTGCAAGAACATAGGCTCACTAAAGCACAGGCAGTGCATTTAATAGTCTGAGAGGAGATACAGGGAAGGTGGGCACGGAACAAGAAAAAAAAATATGTACAGACATATTCAACCTGGGTTCCAAAGAACCAAACTAATAAACTAGGTAGTACTCGCCCCACGTGCCTAGTTCTTCCGAACTAGGCCCTACCCAGCTCAACGTCAACCACCAGCTCAACGTCAATTTCATCAACCCACACGATTTGTATAGTAAATTGACCGCGTAAACACGTAAAATATTATATATTTGTTATAGCTACTAAG
>NW_006912226.1:0-55799 GCF_000523435.1 Bipolaris zeicola 26-R-13 | reverse complement strand
TAGAATTAGAGGATACAGAGGATAGCGACGCATCTAAAGAATAACATCTTATTCTATTTATTACTAAAAATTGTGGTGGTGTTGCGTAAGAAGTATTGCGACGTTGTTTTAGTGGGGGAACTGCGGCGCTCGGTGGGGTGCGGCGCTCGGTGGTGAAACACGTTAATATTTATATTCTCCCTGCAAAAGAAAAAGAAAACGGTACTATATCTGATTGCAACTTGTAGCAAAGGGTTTCGATTTACGTCTTAGCTCGGTATATACACCTTACCCCAACCTCTTCACTTCCGTCAATACATTTTCTACATTGCAGATAACATGAAGACACCCCTATATGTACCCCCATCCACTGCCTAAACCACAGCACTCCTCCTTACTTACGAGGCCCCGATTCCTTTGCCTACAGGACAATTAGGCACATTCTTCTGCCACGCAATCTTCGCGTACGCAGGCAGATAGCTATTCGTCGTGAAAGTCTCATCGATATAATACTCGACTTGATCCAACGAGAAGTTGCCACCGACTTGCGGCTCATTGAGAGCATTAACAATGTAATCAGCGATGAAATCCAGGAAGATGAGATCGACGCTGTTTGGCATGGAGCCGTCGAGCGGGAACGAGGCGTTGGCTTGGAGATCGTTGGGCTGAGGGTAGTTGGGGATGGGCGAGTGCATGGTGTCGTCTCCGTCGGTGCCGAAATCGTCGTTGGTGGTGTATCCGGGCGTGGGAGAAGTGGATTGGCGGCGGATTAGCCGACCACCTTGCTTGGAGCGGCGGGTTCGTCCCTCATAGTTGTGGGTGAGGGGCGGGTCGATGCATGTATCGCGGTCTGCAAGGACGGGACTGAAAGCGAAATCGGATGTCTCAAGGTTTCGCTTCTTCTTCTGAAAGGGACCTGCGTTGAGGATGTCGATGACCTGCGATGCCTGTTTGTAGGGCACATTCGGAATGTACTGGAAAGCATCTTTGAATGGGGAAACAATAAAGGAGTCGTCGTACGTGAAAGGGCCTTGGGCGAGATCGAAGCGGACGCTACCGGTATTGATTATGATAAGTCGAGGGATATCTTTTCGCGTCTCGTTCACGACAGCCGTAGCTAGCGCCGTTTGGAGAAGCTTGAAGATGTTGCCTTCAGCCAAAAATGGTTTACAGTACTGGCAGTATGTTTCTGGTGCACAACCGTAAAGATTCGTCAAGTTGAGCTTAGTCCGAGCGGAAGTAATTTCTGATGAGACTTTTAGGCCTTCAGGGGTGCTGAAGGATGTGTACGGCTGGCTTCCCTCGGCATGGTATGCAAAAGTGTTGCGATTCCAATCAAGGTACCTCCGTGCATAGCGAACTGGGGTGTTGAAAGTAGACTTGTCAATGGTGACCTGTGATGATGCAACACGGGATGGGTTTGGTACACCTTTGGGGTTGTTCGGTGCTTTGCAACTGGAACACTTGATACCAGACATTGCCAGCCACCCGAGAGTCTCGCAGTAACGACCTAGAAATATTGTTAGGCAAAATTTAACCAATAAATACGGGTGCAAATTACCAGACTCAAGACCAGTAGCCTTTGCATCATAAACTACGAAGTCTCGAATGTGCGTATGGCCTCCGAAAAACTGAATTGGGACATCCTTCTTGATACTTCGAATGGCCTTGAACACAGTTCCCATTGTGCTACTGGAGACATTCGTCCGCACAGGGTTGTGGCCAGCAACCACAAACAAGTCAATTGGCTTGCTGAAGTTAACAGCTTGCTGAAACCATTTCTCTTTGACCATATCCGCAGCTTTAATGACCTTGGAAACGTTGCTGTGACCAGTAAAGTCAAACAGTACACCAAAAGCCATGATTCGAAGACCTGCAAACAGTCAGTGTATTCCTCGAAGTCGTCCTTTTTGACATACCCTGCTCAGTAGTGAAATAACGATATTGAGCCCCGATGTACTCAAACTGACTGGTGGCTGGGTTGATGATTTGAACATTGCTAGTAATATACCTGTCGCCATATGCTTTGGCAAAGCCGCTAAAAGTCTCATAGGCAATCTCGGTGACATATAGCTCATGATTGCCGATAGTCAATATATCATAGTCGACATTTTCAAAGATCACATTCGAGACCCTGCCGTTGGGCGTCGTCGCATCGCTAAGCCCAGCACCATCGTGTAAGTCCTACTACAACGTTAGCAAGGTCACATTTTCTCCACATACGTGCAGCCCTACTCGTCCCCAAGGCTCTGATAGTAGATACTAACCCCTGTGTCAACTAGAAGCAGATCAACGCCAAGTTTGCGAGCTTTCTGCCTCATGTGTTTTGTGAAGCTGACATAGTCGCCCCAGTCGGCGCCGTAGTTTTGCTCCTTGATATGCCCCTCAAGCCAGCCATGGGTGTCGGTGGTATGTAGAAAGTTGATCTGACCCCATTCTAGAGGGCCTTTTGGAGTTGTAGTCGCGTTTTGTGCGTCGGGTTGCATTCGGCGGACATTCCTGGTCAGAACAACATCATCTTTTAGCGCCCCATAGCAACTGTGGTCACCCTCACAAGCCGAAGCTGAGGCGATGAGTGCTACAATTGCACTATATGTAAGGTATCGCATCTTCAGAGGCACTTGGGATACCAGTATCGCATGTTAGGTAGCAAGGACGGCCTATTATACATACGTTCCGGGAGGGGATGGAAGCGTATGCACACTACTGAGCCAGTGGCGCGCCGTGTTCCGTGCGGAATGGAGGGACAGCATCAGACTGCACATGTAGCTATTATTGGTGAAGGAGATAAGCTTTCGACAAGTCCTTGATGCCGAGGACCAAAAAAGCTTAAACCCAGACATTCTCCTTCCTGATAGGTGACAAGCGCGTCGATTAGCGTTCCGTGAATCGGTCTTTCTCTTGCGCCTCTCCGATTGATGCCCGGAGCCTTTTCTGCATTGCGGTAGTGCCTTTGCCACTACCCAGGATTTCTCCTGCCACCATGCATTTGCTGACGCGGAGGCTTTCGATACTTTCCACCAGAATTCCCAATCGAAAGGCGGCGGCGCGTACGAAGTATATAATAACCAAACGCCACATACAACAAGCAGTGTGCCTATGACCCGTGTCGTCCCTCGATGAAGCCAGGCACCGGCCCGCGGACGGACCAAACGATCGAGCAAGTACACAGTACGAACCTTCCTATAAAACGATTGATCTGATCAATCAGATTATCCCATACATGTGTCTGATTTTCTAGTTTACAACCTAGCTTTGACCTCGTCTCTAACAACAAGACCAAACTTGCCATCCTTTTCCTTGTCGCGCAACACTCTTCTCAAGATCTTGCCTGAAGGACTCTTCGGTATCTCACTAATAAACTCAACCTCCTTAACCCACTTGTATTTGACCTTCTTCTCCTTGACGAAAGCGATGATTTCTTTACCTACTGCCGTACTCTCTTGTACACTGGGCTTGAGTACCACATATGCTTTTGGCAGCTCTCCAGAGTAGTCGTCCTTTATGCTCATTACAGCAACATCCTCGACTTTAGGGTGGCCAAGAAGCAAGTCTTCAAGTTCAGCTGGAGCAACGCCGATACCCTTGACTTTGATGAGTTCTTTGATGCGGTCGGAGATGTAAATCATGCCTTCCTCACTGATAGATCCGCGGTCGCCCGTGTGTAAAAAGCCGTCTGCGTCGAATGTTTCCCGGGTAGCTTTTTCGTTGTTGAGGTATCCCATTACTACCTGGGGTCCGCGAGCAAGCACTTCACCATCCTCGCCAACATCTCCCTTCGTACCATCGTCCTTGATGATTTTGACCTCGGTAGAAGCAACTATCGCGCCACCAGAGTGGGCGTACTTGTAATCGTACTTATCAGGCGGATGAGCAGTAATGCAAGAGCAAGATTCAGTCATTCCATAGCCTTGCTTAAAGCCCGTATGCGGGAATTTCCTCTGCAGCTGGTGGATGATTTCTTCAGAAAGTGGAGCGGCGCCGGAAGAAAAGCGAACAACGTGGCTGAGATCGTACTTGTCTACTATTGGGTCGCGGACTAGCCGGATGATGATTGGAGGTACCAGTAGAAGCTCCTTCAACTGGTATTCGACGATGACGTCTAGCATCTTCTCCATTGAAAACTGCGGAAGCATGACAACTTCCGCGTTGATGAGAATTGGTAAGTGCATCTGGTGAACCAAGCCTGTAATATGGAAGAGCGGAAGTACAGCCATGACCTTCTTCTGCGTTTCCGGTGTCAACTGCTGCACTTGCAGACACTGTGCTATAACGTTTTGGTGACTGATCATGACGGCTTTCGGCAATCCAGTTGTTCCAGATGAGAAGGAAAGAAAGCCACAAATATCCTTATTTTTCTTTCCAGGAGGGATTTTAAAAGCAGCTGTCTGTCCAGACTCGCCATGTGATTTTCCCATGCGGATCAGATCTTGGACCGTAGTGTAACCAGGTAGCTCGTCCTCGAGCAGGAAGATGTTTGATTGAGGTATTCCTGCAGCCTTTGCGCTCGCAGCTGCGATTTCCATACTTCCTGGTGTAGTCGTCAAGAATTTTGCATCCGCCGTCTTGAGTGCAAACGTCATCTCCTCAACGTTGTAGGCCGGGCTTGCGCCGCTGATCTTCGCACCCACACGGAGCCCAGCAAACATTGCTACTGGATACCATACTGTATTCTGGCCAAAAAGAGCCACCGTATCGCCTTCTTTGAGATTGTACTCCTTGACTAAAGCTGTAGAAATGTATGTAGAGTACTTCTTTACATCAGCCCAGTTCACACGTTCTTTCGTGATGGCGTTGTGGAAGCCTGCAAGCTCGCTTGACGGATAATTGTTGACTGGGGAGTAAGGCGAATCAAAGAGCCAATCCCAGTCCGTCAAGTCGGTAGGCACTACATTTGTTACTAAATGCGTAGTTTTCAAACACATGCGTACCCGGGGACAACGTACGATCGATAGGTGGTTGTTTTGACTTGAAGATCACCATCTTGATCTATTCAATGCCTTGAAATTCCAAGGAGACAAATATTGGTCAAACCAATATCTATGAAGCCAAAGTAGAAGTGATGCAGGCGGACAATGAATGGTGCAAAGCAGTGAGTGGAATTGAGGAACAAGGATTCGTGGAGCGGAAGAAATCATGGGAGCTAGCAGGCAGATGGGGATTTCTATCCTCGGTGCATCTATCCCCATCGGATATGCAGCTCTCAATACGATGGCGGAGCGGGGACAAGGCCTCTGTAAGGCGGGGTTGCATACACTACCCGAGTCATCTAAAAGCGGTCAAGATCGCCGACCCCCACTGATATCTTCCCAGATAACACCTAACTACACACGCAGGGGTACATACGTATGAATTACTTCACTGCCACCCAATGAGCTTTTTGGGGGTTGTTTCATTGTGTTTTTGCAAAGGATACACTGTGTTAACTTCATCCATTAAAGCTATTCCACTGAGATCAAAAAGCCTCCACATCCCAGTACTACTATAATCATCAACCACACCAAAACATGTCCTCGGAGCCAGAAGCACCCGAGCTCGACCCCGTCCTAAGAGTACACTCAAACAAAGACCTTCGCATAACCCTAATTGGCGCCGGAACAATCGGCCTCTCATTTGCCGCATACCACCTCACCCACCTCCTCAGCCCCTCCCAACTAACAATCTACGACACACGACCAGACCTCGACCAACACATTGACCAAAACCTGAGCGAGCTCTTCGCCGATGCCCCGGCAAAAGCAGCAATAGACAACATTCGCGTCGCGACCTCGCTCGCCGACGCTGTCTCTGAAGCGCACATCATCCAAGAATCCGGACCAGAGAACCTCGCTTTCAAGCGACAGCTTTGGGCGCAAGTAGAGCAGCATGCACCAGAGCACTGTTTGCTATGGAGTAGTACGTCTGGGATTCCGGCGTCGGCGCAGGTACAGGATATGAAGGATAAGTCGAGGTTGTTGGTGGTGCATCCGTATAATCCGCCGCATGTAATGCCGTTGCTGGAACTAGTTGCGTCGCCGCAGACGTCCGAAGACGTTGTTAAGAGGACGCAGCAGTTTTGGGTGGATCGGGGGAGAGTCCCGGTGCATATTAAGAAAGAGACGACGGGGTTTGTTGCGAATAGATTGGCGTTTGCGCTGCTACGTGAAGCTGTGCATTTGGTGAATGAGAATGTGGTTTCGGTCGAGGAGCTGGATAGTATTGTGGAGAGTAGTATGGGTCCGCGGTGGGCGGTTGCGGGGCCTTTCAAGAGTTATCATGCTGGAGGTGGGCCGGCGGGGTTAGAGGGTTTCTTTAAGAATATTGGGGGAACGGTGCAAGCTTGCTGGGACGATTCAGGGAAGCCGAATGTTGGTGATGGGTGGGAGGAGAAGATCTTCAGGCAAACACAGGAGGTTTACGGTCAAGTCGATGTTAGTGAGCGAGACAGAATAACAAGAAGGGTGTTAGAAGTGCTGAAAGAAGAGAAGAATCGAAGCGTTTGAAATCATGGGAACTAGTGAATGAATTTCCTCGTCTAGATATCGTTTCACACCACCAAGACCTCCACAACCTAAGCGCCAAAAACCAGTTGTATCGCCTACATGATAAGGTACATACCCGTAATCAAACTAGGCCCAATAAAAATACCAAACCAAAATATAACGTTACCCAGCGTATCTCTTCCCTTCATGAACCTACTCTTGCAAAACGCTGCCTGGGGTATCTGTGTAAGTTGGAATGCAAAGAGATATCCCCTGACCTTCTTAAAGAGACAAAACATGACGATCTCGTGGACGACGGCGCTCAGAAAAAAGGTAAAGAAGGTAGCCTGCATCCTCGACATATGGAAGAAGGAAATTGAAGAATGGTAGACGTGTCGAAGCAAGAAGTTGTGAACAGGCCTATTCCAGTCCCGAGCATATTGCTCAAAGGATACGGAATTCCACCATGGACCATAGAAGCCCCGATCGGCAAATCGCGTGAGCTCCGCTAGTACGTTCAGGAGACATTCCCATATGACGTAAAAACTCAGAAGTGATTCGAGGAGCATGGGGAATAACATATCGGAGACTGATGGAGATGGCGTTAGCATATAACATCAAGTACGAAGTAAAGGTTGCTTACCAATCCATGGAAATTCTTGCCATCCCTGATACAGTGACATGCCAGCTTCCTTTTGTCGTACAGTTTTTACGACTACAGGGTAGATGTACGCTTGCGAGATAATGATCATGACCCAAATGCCACCTAGTGTAGCTGCCGACTTCTCGGCAACGTACCACCAGTTGATACGATCCTGGCGGGGATACTCCAAGTCGTAGATGAGCGTGGGGAAACATGACCATTCTAAGAAGTTGTAGAGATTGAGGTTGTTGGGGTAAATGTTGTCCGTCGTTGTGCATTTTCCACGTAGATCCTCATTGAGGATTGTAATCTCAGTATTCAACACACGGCGGAACCCCTCGATCTGTTCCGAGTCGAGCGGCTTTCCAGAGTCAATAGCTTGACCAATACTTGCAATTTCCAAATTTTCTTCAGATAATCGCGGGGAGTATTTGCGCCCTCGGCTGATCAGATTGCTTTCATTGGGGGTTCCAACGTTGGTAGCAGCTGGCGTCTCTGGCAGGTGCGTCGTTTCAGTCGAGCCTTCTTCCGATTTCATAGCATCCAGCTCTCTAAGCATATCCTGCAAAATGTTCCGTCGTCTATAAACTCGCGATACTGCTCATAATTAGCTCGACCCTCGGTATTACAGGAAGGAGGCTTACAATAGCCGTTGTAGAAGGCATAGGCATGCTGCTTCATCAACAGCACAAAGACATGCAGAACAATGAAGACGGTATGGGTCCAAGGCCACTCACGCCAGAAGGTAATCCAAATGAAAGTAAAGGTGAAGAAGGCTTGCCACAGCGACTGGATAATCCACCCTGAACCATTCCACGTCAAGTAGTCTTTTGCAATGGCTTTCTGTAGGAAGAAGCCAAAGATGGTCGTTGCGCACATTCCGAGATCTGTTGCCAACATGACGAAAAGGTCTTTGTCGACCATCAGATGCAGGATCTCTGCATCTCCAAAGATTGAGCCTTTAGTTCTGTAGTTTCCAGCTGCTATCCGTATAAGTAAAAAGGCCATGGCAAGCCAGAAAAGAGTGAAGAACCCATGAAAGGGCGACTGTGATGCCGTTGCGTTTTGGCGATCGAACGTTGTAAATTGCTGGGTGAAGATAAGATCCCTTGGCTGACCTTTGGTCTTATGGTTCAGCTTCTCAGCCTCTCGCCGGAGCCCAGTCTGTAAAGCTTCTTGGAACTCCGGGTCCTTGGCGGTGATTTTATACTCGCCTTTCTTTCCAGATTTCTCTAGTACGACTTCGATGCTCTTTCGGCGATTGCGTTGCCTCTCCTCCACATGAGTTTCCGAGCCGCTTTCATCCGAAGGTATAGCGGTCGTGCTACGGCTTCGAGACTCTATCCCATGGTATTCATTTTGCTTTTTTGATCTGAGCACACCATCGACATCCAAGGCACTAGATGAAGTATTTGGATTCCACGAATCTTCGCGGTTGATGGGTGGTCGGGTTGATAGGCCTCGGAGTACGTGCGACATTGCTGATGCCCCGTTCGTCAGAGATGTGAGATCAGTCTTATCGCTTGTCAAAC
Source organism: Bipolaris zeicola 26-R-13 (assembly GCF_000523435.1). Taxonomy (NCBI): domain Eukaryota; kingdom Fungi; phylum Ascomycota; class Dothideomycetes; order Pleosporales; family Pleosporaceae; genus Bipolaris; species Bipolaris zeicola. The sequence continues at coordinate 47,184 of NW_006912226.1, read as the reverse complement.
CAGGTGTGTGACTGCTCTCCATCGCTCACCAGGCTGTTGGAAAGAAACGTGATGGATTCACCAAAGTGGGCGTGTTGAAGTGTTGTGTTTAGGTATAGGTTGCTGGCCGCTGAAAGAGAACGGTACTGTGGGTACATGTTTCCTTGGGACGGGACTGTCGGAACGGGTGCTTCGCAAGCTCGGTCCAGATGAGGCAATCAAATCAGACGGCACTGGGATCCAGTAAGCACACAAAAGTATATATCGCAGTAGCTGTCCGGACGTACCGAAGCATATAGTACACGGTCGTGTCCAGATGGTGCTTCACCCAAAATGGACATGATGTCATGCCGCGCCTTGTAGTAGAGCAGTACTAGCCGTGCATGCGCATCGGTTCCTGCAGCAAGCCAAATCACGTGTTCTACCACAAACTAATCCAACACTAGGCTGAAGCGTGACCTTCTACATGCATACTCGAGTCACTCGGTATTTCGATTTTCAGACAATCCTGTCCCACCTTTAATGGCTGCTGACCACGACACAGCCCCCCCGCACAGCCTCGTTTTGCTGTCGACCGGAGCCGAGTACATATGGCGTCCTGGGCATTCTGAACTCCAACATCCAACACATCAACTCTCCTGCTTGACTGCACAGTCAATAGAACTTCAACAACCCATTCTCTCACACTAGAACGCATTAGTACAACATTACTTACACGTCTAGTGAATGCAGCGATGCCATAGGAAGGCGTCCCCTAGTCTCGCTGCTGCTACTGTTGGCGCCGCGACACCTCGCTTCTACCATCGAACACCTGTTTAATAAGGCGACCAACATGAATCCTATTTCCATCCCTTGGCACGCCGTTACCCAGTCATGATTCGTTCGAGCAGGTAGAGATACGAAGTGGCTGCCGGAATGCCGTCAAGCCGCAGCAGTGCAGTGTCGCAGCGTCACAACGCAGCAGCGCATACCAGCCACAACATAGATCAGACGGCAAGTCTGTTCAATGAAAATTAGTTTATAAAAGAAACCGTCGTGCCACTCTATATAAATTGTATCATCTAGGAGATCAACACTTACTCAATCATTCCCTCTTGCATATCTGGAATCCCATTTATCTTCGGCGGCTCAGTCGTCTCATTTATCAGACAAAAAAACCTAATACACGCACCGCATAACTTCCTCATGGCACCAACAAGTAGCAGTCCCAACCTCTCAAAAAGGGTGTTCTGCCCTGACGCATTTCCATACCCCATCACCCAAATCTATCTCAGCTACTACTTCGTCTACATCGCGATCTTCCTCGCAATCTTCATCGCCTCGTTCTTCATCCGCAAAAAGAGCGGTGGCGCAGGGAAATCGTTACTCGGATATGCCTACATACTCACATTGCTCTTCGCGATCGTGTAAGCCACTCCTTTTCACACCTTCCCCCAGTATCATCTTCTACATAAGCGGAAGGCTGATAGACAGATAAATATAGTTCCCTAGTCCTCGACTTCACATCTCTCCTCGTAGCCCAATGCCAGTCTGGAGGTCTCCAGGAAGTCCGCGACTTGTCCCTCGCTTCCAACATCATCGGCATCATCAGCATATGGGGCATGCTGTTCCTCGTCGTCTACCAAGTAAATGTCTTACTCCGGAGGCAACTCGGTTCAGCCGTTATGATGTTTAGAATCATCTGTCTGGCAGTGATAGGCGTCATGGGCGCTCTCTACATAGCTTACATCAGTCTATTCAGCTACCTCTGGCTCGAGAGAGAGCGTATGTGGAGAGAAGACCGATATAGGCTTCAGGAATCGTCGCGGCGGCTATCGCTGGCGTTGGTAGGGCTATATTTACTTTGTGTTATCGTGTCGGCGGCACTGGCTACTATGACGCTGTCTGGGCTGCGGAGAGCGCAGATAGCTGCGGGTGTAAGTCATGCTTCCGTTTCCAAAAAACCCTCTACCGCGCTTTACTAATGGTGTTGCTCAGGATCTCATCGGCTGGGTCGCTGCCCTCCATATCTTCATGTTCATCTGGTCCGGCCTGTCCATAGTGCTGCAGGCACTAAGCCTTTACTATTCCGAGCACTTTGATCTCAACGCATCGGTAGTCATGTCGTATGTTCTGACTATGTTCCAAGCGCTTAGCTTCGTTGCGCTATTGGGAATCGCAAAGCATACGTGCTGGAAACAGGCCCGTAAGCCGGCCCAGCATGTTTATGCGCCGGTTATCCAGGGGAACACGGCGTATGTGCATTGAGAGCAGGTGTATCGTCAGGAGATGCGCGTGATTGCGCATGCTACTAAGTAAGCGAGATGATCGAGAGGAAGAGTAGAATTAGACTTTTTTCTTTACGCTGTTATGTACAAACTATACCCGGATCATGACTACTACCATTATTATGGAATACTATTTTTTAATGAAACCGTCTACAGTTCATCATGCACATCTCGTAAGCTACGATACATCAGCCCCATTACGCAAACATGTCCAGTGTCAAACTCGTTTTTTCGTAAGATCTAGCATAATTGACATGGGCAGCTGTGGCAAAGATTAGATGTAAACGACATAGTGTAGATTCAATATATACTTTTTAGTATACTCCACTAGCATGTACAATGTCATCATTCAAGAAGTTAAACCCCCCTACAAAATCCTGCACCAAGCCCTTAATCCACCTTGATAGATCTATAGATCTTGAGTGTGAATAGCCAGCTGGCAAAGAAGCCAATCGTACCTATTCGTCAAGTTAGCTTCTGCTTTTCAGATCGGTTGGCAAGATGTACTTACCAGTGAGAATGAATACTAGCGCACTAAGCAAGGCCGAGTATCCAAGGTACACCACACCACTTGTCCAGCTCGTCCAACTAACATCCTTGATCCAGTAGAGCAAGCAACTAGCAAACACATACACAGCGCTCGCACCAGCAGTGAAGAACGACCGCCACTGCCAGTGATAATTCTCCGCGCAGAGCAAAAAGTAAATCATCAAGACGGTGACTGCAGCAGACGTAATAATCATAAGGCCAAAGCAGAGGAAAAGGAAACCAAACATGTAGTAGACTTTTGAGAACCAGATCGAGTTCATGATGAAGTAGAGTTCGACGAAAATGGCGCCAAAGGGGAGTACGCCAGCCAGCGCCATGGATGGAATAGGTCGCAGGTAGCCTCCAGCCGGGGGGATTTGACGGGGGATCTGGTTGGTGCGAACAGGTGGTTCGATAGTAGCTTGCTTAAAGCCAAACCAGGAACCCGCCAGACTGAGTGGGACTGAGATGACAAACCAGATAATGACAACGACTAGCATTGTGGTGAAGGGCACTGCTCCTGATGCTCCGCGGCCCCAGACAAACAGGTTCATGAGGAAGAAGACGCTAAAGACGATTGCTGGAAGAGCGACGGGGGTATAGAAGAAGCAGAGTTTCCAGGATTCTCCTTGGAAGAATTTGTAGACGCGCGCAGCGGCGTAGCCGCCGAAAAAACCGAAGAGTGTGTAGAAGATGATAATGACAGTTCCGAGAGCACCACGGTTGCTGGGGGAAAGGAAGCCAAGCAGCGCGAATACTATTATACATGTTAGCAAGAGGCGCTCATATCGAGCGTTGGTGGACTTACCTATGGTCAACGCTGTCATGGCAAAGAGCTGGGCGCCATTGCCTATCAAGACCGAAAGAAGTAGCGGGTTCTTTGGCGGCCTGAATACATCGCCGTGAACCAACTTCCAGCCCGAATCATCAGCAGTATCATCAGCATCTCCTGTCTCGCCAAAGTCTTCGAGTGCAAACTGATCCAAGCGGTTATATCGCGCAATATCCTTCTTTAGAGTACGAACAAGGATCGTGCTGACCATACCAACGAGGAACACAACGATTACAGCCGAGTTGATGAGGGAGAACCAGTGAATCTTGGGGTCGTAAACATGGAGATATTTGTCCCACCGAGTAGCAAAGGGAGTCGGGCTGCTCCTCCAATATACGCCATAAGTAAAAACGACCATGTTCTCGTCGTCGTCTTTGTCCTTCAGAACCACTGGTGTCTGCCCATTGCAGGTAGCCTGATCATCACCCTGTCTCTTCGATTCAGCCATTGAGTATGGGTCGACCAGCACGCCTACTACTCGGAAGTTGCCTGGCGAGGCCTCGTGGTAGTCGATGACGATGTCGTAGTGGTTGTTGAGCATGGGCTTCTCCTCATCCACCAAGCCCAATGCAAAGCCAGGCTGATAGAAGATCTGATCTGAACCGGGTTCTCGCAATGACTGCGCCGCTGGCAATCCGTCTATTAACCAATTGAGATCATAGCCCTGGTATATTCTGTCATTCACGAATGCTGCATCTTTGCCCGGGTACGGAGCCTCGCAAAGTAACTTGCAAGTCTCGTTGACGGCCATCTTCAACTCAAAAGGGCTTGTTTGTATACGGTCGCCGAACAGTATGCTCCCCAGACTCTCGCGGATTTCCTTTGGTCCATCTTTTTCGCGACAAAAGTGGAAGGGCGGGTAGTAGTAGTCAAACGAGAAGACGGATCGTATTTTCGGGTCGTTTTGCGAGTCGGCTGGTGTGAGGCGATTGACGTACAATGGTACGGCGTCTCCAGTCTTGTAGGTTGTTGGCGCGGTGCCTGGAAAGTAAAAGGCCGATGCGGGCGAGGGCGCTATGGCTAGTAATGACGCCAGCAAAGCGCCAGAGAAGGATAGATCAGAGCGCCGCATCTTGTGTGTTTTGCCGTCAACGCAGCAGAGGAGCGCAACAATTTATTGTGAATGTTGTGGAGTGAGCCGATATCCGGCTGAGAAGCTGGGCGAGATGCCGATACGTAGCGTTTACAGTGGTGATGGTGCCGACAGTGGATACGAAAGGAGTAGGGTTACGTGGAGGAATTCTAGATACGTGGGCTGTCCATAACAGCCAGGCGACAGTAATGTAGCGAGGTTGGGAGTAATGGCAATGTGGTGTTTTCTGAAGCTACACAAGCCGTCCCTTGCTAAATGGTTACGTGAGAGCGGCCTAGGGAAGTTACGCGTATGCCAAGACTTGAGCCACCGTTTCAGTAGACAGGGGTCTCGACTGAACTAGACTAGAATACATCCATGTTCGCCTTCACATTATACCCTACACAAGCTTGACAGTCTCAACATGCATGTCTGACAATAGCAAACGCAGGGCGTACAATTGCCAGGGTCTTGGAAATACATTGTTGCATTCTACCCTCAAGCAACCAAATTGTATGAGCTGTTTATACGTACATCAATCATCATGTCCCAGTACGCCGAGGCGAAGTCAACGTTTTCCACCCCTGGCAGCAAGGGCACGATGGCACGCCCGAATCCCGCAAATGCGCTGTGATATCGACTATAACGAAACAAGAATAGGAAACGACCTTGGGTATCAACAACCCTCCTCTTCAAACAAGACCATCGTAGAGAGACAAGGCCGAAACAATGGTCTCGTCACGCTTGGAGCCCTCCTTGAATTCAGCCATGTCTAAGCTACCGTTCTCGTCCTTGTCCATCATCCGGAAGATCTTCTTGACGCGCTTCTCGGGTGTGTCTTCGTCTTCGGGGAGCTTGACCATGGAGCCAACCTGCATGCGTTAGAGACGAGTCTATCCCGGCACCGATGCAAACTTACCATCTTGTAGATGGCCTCTACAATGGCCAGCATCTCCTCGTAGCTTATCTTGCCGTCGCCATCAATATCGTACAGCTGGAACGCCCAATCCAGCTTGTCCTCCATCTTGCCACGGCTGGTGACACTCAGTGCGCAGATGAATTCTTTGAAGTCGATTGTGCCTGACTTGTCTGCATCAAAAACGTTGAAGACATAGTCTGCAAACGATGAAGGATCGCCGAACGGGAAGAATTGCTTGTAGATCTTCTGGAACTCTTCCTTGGTGAGCATACCCGACGGGCAGTCCTTTAGGAAGCCTAGACATGTATACTCAGCCACAAGCCGCTTACTTCAATAAACTCTATGCGCACCTTTGTACCATTGCTGTAGTTCTTTCTTGTCGAAGTGTGTTGCTTTCTGCAGATCGGCCAGCTCCTGCTGGGACAATTTACTCTGGCTGTAGTATCGCACAATCAGCAGCTGATTCTGAATCTCGAGGCACGCTATGTGGCAGCACAGCCCCAGGCCCTCCTCGAAATCGCGCACGGCATTCGCCAAGGCAACTCTCTGCATGTCCAGCCTCGCCCGGGTGAGGTGGGTGAAGGTGATGGCGGCGCGCAAACTTGAGGGGCGGATGACGGTGCCCAAGAAAGGGTATCGCGAGTTCCTGCGAAGGGATTGAAGGCGCAGGCGGTACTCGCGCATGCTTGTCGCTGGGGTTGTAGGTATCGAGTCGCGGTTGGGTGCTCGTGCGGGCTGGTGCCAGGAGCGGGGTTGAGGCGCGGATACTTTGAATTTGGTCCAGAAACCATGGCGAGATCGGGAGCAGCGTACAGCCTTGACCTGGAGCAGCGTATGTTCGGGACAGAGGGCAGGAGTCGTCTGACGTCGAGGTGGGAGGCGCCGAGGCCCCGCCTTACAGAAGCAGCAAGGGAAAAGAAAAGCCAAACTTACGATTTACCCATGGCTGGACGAGAGTTGGATTACCGTGAGTGGAGATTTTCTAGGAACGAGCGGGGATATGTATGTAGGGGAGAAGCGGCTAGGCAGTGGTAAAAGTGTTGGTAGGCGGAGCAGCACCAAAGTATGGTATGTGATGGTAGTGGTGGACCAATAGATAGCGGGGCTGCGGCAATGGCTCTGCGGGCAAGGGGCGCAGCGCTCTTCTCTAAGGCTGAGTAGGTGTAGGGACAGGCAACGTTGAAGGGCGACGTGACGAGCAGCAGACGACTAGGTCAGGACGGGTAAGGCAGCGGGCGGAGGGTGGTGTGGTGGGAGGCACAAGATAGGTATACATAATATGACGCGGGATGGCAGCGGAGATTCGCCTCCGAGCGGACAAGCAGCGCGGGTCCAGACAGACAGTGGACGGGGGACTGGGGCCCTTGTGGGCAGCGTCGTCGTCATGTCCCGCACTCGTATGCACATACATGTGCTTGTCCCGGGCCTGGCAGAGCGCCTATGCAGCAGTATGCATAGTAGTGTGTATCCATATCCTGATGCTGTCAGTCAGGTTTGGGCTGCTTAGAGCCGGCCATTCAGCTCTACGCACTACGCACCAGGCGCGCGACCTGCATCCATCCCAGCCCTATGACCCCATCCCATCCTCGGCCACCTGCACCAAGCCTGCGCATCATTCGTGTCACGTGCCTGCGCGTGGTCCCTTCTCAACGCCTAGCGAGCGCGCCAACCACTGCTCTGCTGCGTGTACTTGTGAACGTGTGAACATCCGTCTCACCTCCACTACTCATGGACGACGTCCTCAACGAGCAGTTCGGCCGGGTCGAGAGGGCCCTGACCACCCTGGTCGACTCAATCGCCGCCTACAATCCAGCCACTCAAGCCGCAATCGACCTCGTGGCCGCTGACGACCAGCTGAGCGATGGCCTCGACCAGCGTGCGCATACACACCCCGCCCCGCGCATCCCACTGGCGCTGCTCGCTGACATGTCCTAGTCGCCAAACACCAAGCAAACCATGGCCGCATCCAAACCCTGCGTGCAGAGGCAGATGCTCTAGAAGCCCAGCTCAGAGACTCGGTCAGGAAGCTTGCAGGACTACGTCGCGAACTCTTCAACACACCCGCAACAACATTTTCTCCAGAATCGCGTGCTGTGCCATTTGACGAGCTCCTGCAGTACGCCACCAACATCTCGAGGTATACTGTTCCTCCGACATATCGCGAGCGCGTCCCCACCACCGACAAGGACGATGACGATGTGGGCTCGAGCGGTGCACCCACCAATGGCATGAACACGCCCGCCATTGTGCCAGACGCCGTAGACCTACCCAATGATAGCTCCGAGGCACAGAAGGGGGGCGAAGACGCAGATGGAGCTGTGCCTGACATCACTGCTGAAGAGGAAGAGTGGCTCAGGAAACTGAAAGCCAGCAATCTGGCATGGTATCCCTGGCCAAGCACCGAGAAGATTCGTAACGGCATCCTCTATCGTCTCTCGTACTGGCGCGAGAAGGGCAACGACCTGGACCAGTTTGACATACCGGCGTATCTAGAAGAGCAAAGAAAGAAGGCTCTGGGTAACGAGGCGAGTCTGGAAGAGACTCCAGCGGAACCAACGGAGGAACAACCACATCGGGAAGCCGCAAGGCCAACAAGGCCGCTTAGTGCCTTTACGGGTCTTGATGATATGGACGAAATGTAAGCAGCTTGGCATCAGGGCTAGACACTTGTGGTACACAAAACTCTCGCCCAGTTATTCCCAAGTATCCTGTGCTACTTCTCACATGCAATTGTCAATTCTCTCGTGACTTCAAAGTACAATGTCAGTAATGTGTACTTATAAGGTTTCAAGGTCAATGATGTCATTAGGTGCTGGCAAGTTATTTTGCCTTCAGCTTTCAGGACAAACATGTTGTGTGGATTGTCTTACTGGCGTGTATGTAGTCCTGCACATTGTCGTGCAGGCATTAGAAGCCTTTACTTACTCTCAGGAACTAGCCCGGCGAACCCTGTAGCTTTAGTCCCCAATACGGTTAGTACCTAAATTTTCGGGGAAACCGTGCTCAACTTTTCTCCAACTTCGCAACGCGACATAAACTTCAACTCACGTACGAACAATTAACAATCAAAATGGGCAGCAAGACGCGAAAGAGGGAGCGCGATGTGGATCCAGTTGAAAAGGTGGACGAGGCTCCCGCAAAACGACGCAGACAGAGCATAGATGATCAGGTGAAGCTCTCGAAGCTGTACGTGGATCTGGCCGCAGAGGAAGATGACGTTCGCTTTGAAGCCGCCAAACAAATTATTGTCAGGTTCGCTCCTGACAACAAACCAGCCGCAAAAGACGTTGAGGATGCCCTAGTACGACTGATAAAAGGCTTGTGTAGTCAACGTAAAGCAGCCAGGGTTGGATTCTCTCTTACATTGACCGAGTTTCTCCGCCAGATCTTCGGGGAGAAGAAGAGCGAAATCGAGGGCCTGGAGCTCGATGTAGCATCCATCATCAAAATGGTCGAGGAAAAGACGAAGCCTAAAGGCAATGTGCCAGGAAAAGTAAGAGAACGACAATAACGGCATAGTCCCCAATGCTAATTTGCATAGGAACGACGAGATCACACAATCGGAAAACTTTTCGGTTTCAAGGCCATTATGCAATCGTCAATCCTAATTGAGCCTCAGATTTCTTTGGAAAGCTGGAACAAGCTACTCGACCAAGTTTACAAGATGGCGCGCGACATTCCTTGGCTACGCGAAGAATGCGGCATGGTTCTTGTCGAAGCCGTAAGGAGTTTGAAGGGCCAATCACAGTATCAAAAGTGTGTAGAGGAATTGCTTGAACGCCTCAACTCATTCCAGTTGATTTCAACCCCTGAGGGTGTAGCTGTATGGCTCACCGTCAAGGAAAGCTACCCCGAGGCCCTTCCAGAGGGTGTCTGGCATGCCAAAGACCCCCTATCAAAAAAGGAGCGCTCTCGCCTGGCCAAAATCTTAAAGGAAGACTTCAACAAGACCGAATCAGAAGCCGGGAAGAAAGAGACTACAAAGACTGGAACCACGAACCCGAATCCGTCCTTTACCTGGGACCTAGCGTTCGCTGAGATGCTGCGCAGAGACGAGGCAGCAAAAGAAGATGCCCAGAACAAACCAGAGTTTCCGCAATTCTGGATTGACACCGTTGATGGTAAGTTTATGATGGCGAGAAGATATTGTTTCCTTGCACAACTAATAGAATGCAGGCAATCTCTTCTCTTCTTCCGCATCTCATGAACGCAAAGCCTGGGGGTTCAAGCTACTATCCAGCATGGTTACACGAGTGCCTGATTGGGCTGTATCAGCACTTTTCAGTCCCAACCTGATGCGCACCCTCATCAACCAGAGCAAGAAGGAGGACAGATTTCTCCACTCGGCCGCATTAGCGGCGTTGAACTCAGTCCAGCTCCGGGTCGAGCAAGAAGACGGAACAGCGTTGCCCATCTTTGTTGCGCTAACATCGAAGAATGGGAGTGTTGAGTTTGATCGCATCACAAAAACGAAGACACTCGAGCAAATTCTTTTATCAGCGGACGATAAGAGCTTGATGAAAATTATACGTCATTTCAGGTCGTTGATCCTGCGTCCAGACAGCGAGGACCAAGCGGTTGCTGACAGCCGCCGACAAGCCATCGCGGACTTACTGCTGAGCACAGTCAAACTCTACAAACGATACGAGAAGTTCAACGAGAAAACTTTCAAGAAGGAGGTTGTTCATAGACAAGAAGGCCGCCCATTGGATGAGAGAAAATCGAATTGGCTCAGAGAGACCTTGGAAACGCTGGTAGAGTGTGCCTATTTTGTCCCTGCTCGAAATGCAGAAACCAAGAAAATGCCACTTCCACCTGTCAGCGATCGCAGTAGGACGGTATTCCAGGAACGCCTCTCTTCTTGTCTGACGAAGCTGCTTGACGTCAAGCTTGGAAGCCGCGCAGATGTCGCGCTACTGGTCATTGATATGATCAAAGCTAAGAGTGGAAAGTCTTCGAAATTGGAACTTGTCTTGAAGGCAGACCCCTCCATTCTGAGTACCATTAAGCAAGCATCAGCGACTCTCGCCACTATTTCTGAAGCTGTGAGTACACGTTATAATCTCATTTTTAAATTGACTGACCCAAAATTATAGGGATCGATAGCTGGCAACGAGATGGCTGCGCAAGGCTTCATGCTTTTGTACTCGCTTACGCTTCTACAAGTTTACAATGGTGAGGGCGACGCTGTTATGATGCTCGACGATCTCGATGCTTCATACAAAGCTTTTGAAGCATCACGAAAAGCTTCATCTAAGAAGAAAAGGTCTTCAACGCCCGACGGTCAGAATGCCTTTGTGGAGATCGTGCTCTCGTTCTCGGGTAACGCACGCACACTGTTTCGTCGCATAGGAGAAGAAGCATTTTCTATCTTTGCTTCAGAAATCAGTGCTGATGGACTCCGATCGCTGACCGACATCCTGGATACGGAAGAAAACCTAGAAGGGCAGAGGGAACTTTTCAACCAGGGTGATGAAGACGCCGAGGAAGATGGATCAAGCGAAGACGATGAAGATGAAGATGAAATCGACTCTGACGTGGAGATGATTGATGGAGAAGGATCCAATGATACTTCTGAGTCAGACTCCAGTGATGGCGACAGCGACAGTGAAGGAAACAGCGATAGCGAGGATGATGAAGAGGATGCTGAGTTGACACAGTTTGACAACATGCTGGCCATGACTCTTCAGACGTCCAAGCCAAACATCAACGACGATGCAGCAGAAGAGACATCGGACGAGTCGGACATGGACGATGAGCAGATGATGGCGCTGGATCCACATCTCAGCAAGATTTTCAAGGAGAGGAGCAAGACAACAAGTAAGAAGAAAGAGCGGGAGGATGCCAAGCAGAATGTGGTCCAGTTCAAATCGAGGGTGCTTGATCTCCTTGCCATATACATGGAGAAGCAATACTCGAACCCACTCACGCTGGACATCTTACTTCCAGTGCTTCGCCGCACTCGCGCCAATGCAAACAAGCAGACGGCCGACAAGGCAGCTAAGATGCTCAAGACCTTCTTCGACACCCGCACAAAGCACAAGGCCCCTCTACCAAAGCCAGAGAACACTGAGCCTGTGTGGGAGCTGCTAAAAGGCATTCATGAGGAAGCAAAGCTGGGTAACGGGGCCAAGGTCCATGCAGACGCATGTGGCTCCGCCAGTCTGCATGTCGCGAAGGTACTCGTTGGCATGGATAGGGAAAACTATGCTGGTGTGGTGGATATATACGCAGAGACGCAGAAGCAGTGGTTCGCAGACAAGAAGTCTCCTCTCCAACCCGTGCTTTTTACGCAGTTCCAAAACTGGTCCGTTAACGCGCGGCAACAAGGAAAGTAAGTTCGTGGTAAAAGTAGGCCTGGGTTGTAGTCCAATAGAGTAGTATGCAATTGGTCGACACTTGAAGTTCTGACTGGTTTCTTTTCATGAAAATCTACCATCAAACCCGATTATCATGTATAATGTACCTCCGTCATGTAAACGACAGGAATTGTGTAGTCACGTGGAGCCGCTTTCCAACTGCTGTACAGTCGTTGGTGGCGGTTCACTCATGTTTCAGGTCAGTGGGAATGGGAAGGTCCCCCCACTAGTCTTGCCCCGCGGCGGGGGTCTTCGGTAGCCCTAACGTAGCTATCTGCCATGTCGTACCAAACATTTCTAGACTTGAGTCCAGCAATCAACCCCATTTCTTTTCTCCATACAGCTCGCTCCCAGACATGGCTTGCAAGCACGTCAACGCATCCGGTCAGTTCTACTCTGGCTCCGCCCAAGCAAATACAACATTTTGCAATAACAGATTCAAGGTGGCAATCGCTCGAGCGAACGGCCTGTTGCCTTGGATATGATTTTCCGTGTAGCTTTGGCTTCAACGAGCGACGTACTAACATGCTATAGAGCTGCGGCCCCCAGGCCCCACGCAATCGGTCTACAGAGAAGACTGTACTCAATGCTTCGACTCGATCGACGACCCCACCGGCCTCGATGTCTGCCTGTACTGCTTCAACGGAGGCTGCACGAGCGATCGCAGCCATGCTCTCCTTCACGTCTCATCTACGAACCATCCGCTTGTCCTCAACATTAAGCGCACACGAAGGCGAGTCCAGCGTGACGAACCGCCTCAGAAGATGACAAAGCTTGCTGTGGCAGCTGAAACCGAATCCGACCGCTACGACACTACAACTCAAGTCAAGTGCTACGAGTGTGGGGTTGACGACGTCGATAAGAGCTCTGGAAAGCTTCCGGATATCGTCGACGCGGTTCTCAAGGCCAACACATTCGCCAAGCAGCAAGAGGTCAAGGCATGGGAGCAAGAGCTGACCGCTTGCGAACATACGCTGTGCCTCGAGCAGGATGCAGCACGGCAAATTGAGTCTCAAAAGCTGGGCCATTGCTCAGAATGCGAGCTGAATGAGAACCTGTGGCTATGTTTGTCCTGTGGTAACTTGGGTTGTGGTCGTCAGCAGTTTGGTGGCGTTGGTGGCAACTCACACGGCGTTGGTCATACCAAATCAACGGGCCACCCGGTCGCAGTCAAACTTGGTTCTCTCACTGCTGACGGTACAGCTGATATCTATTGCTATGCTTGCGACGAGGAGCGCATTGATCCAGAGCTACCAGACCACCTGGCGCATTGGGGCATCAACATCAAAGACAGGGTGAAAACTGAGAAGAGTCTCACTGAGATGCAGGTTGAACAGAATTTGCGATGGGACTTTGCCATGGTGACGGAGGACGGCAAGGAGCTGCAGCCATTGTTCGGACCAGAATTAACGGGACTAAAGAATTTGGGCAACAGCTGCTATCTCAACAGCACGTTGCAGGCTCTGTTTTCGATGCCAGAGTTCAAGGAGCGGTACTACTTGCCTGAACAGGCGCCACCTGATGCAGCACTTCCTGCAGAAGACCTGGAAACTCAATTGCGCAAGATTGCAGATGGCATGATCTCTGGTCGGTACTCGAAGCCTGACACCGATGTCATTACCAATGAGCAGAGTCCGGAAATCCCGCACCAGCGCGGTCTTGCGCCTGCGATGCTGAAGCACTTGATTGGGCGAGGTCATGCCGAATTCTCTACAATGCGGCAGCAAGATGCCTTCGAACTGCTCCTGCACATGCTCAAGCTCATCTCTCGGTCACAGCACGTTGCACCCCACAAAGACCCTGTCGATGCTTTCCGGTTTGTTATGGAGCAGCGGCTACAGTGTGTTGGCTGTAAACGTGTTCGGTATAGGACAGACGAACAGGAAAACATATCGATTCCCGTCCCTATTCGTAGGATACCAAAGGAGTCGCAAATGGATGTCACTGATGGCAACGGCAAAAAGGAAGAGAAGGAAGAGTTTGAACCTGTCTCTCTGAAGGAATGCATTGACATTTTCACAGCTGAAGAACTGGTCGAGCTTACCTGCAGTGCCTGCGGTAGCAAGGATGGGTTCACAAAGAGGAGCATGTTCAAGACGTTTCCGTCAGTTTTGGCAGTGAATGCGAGACGCTTCGAGTTGGTGAACTGGGTACCTACTAAGCAAGATGTGCCAGTCATCGTTAACGACGAGCCATTCTCATTTGATGCTTACAAATCAAACGGATTGAGCGAAGGGGAAGAACTCCTTCCCGATGATGTGGACATGGGGGGAGCTGGAGGATCGGCAGGCAAGTGGGTCCCCAACGAGGCGGCGTTATCGATGCTCGAAGCCATGGGCTTCCCAAGGGTCAGGTGTGAGAAAGCGCTACATGCTACAGGAAATGAAGATGCTGAAGCAGCATCAAACTGGCTGTTCGCGCACATGGAGGATCCTGATATCGATGATCCCGTAGACTTCAACGCTGGCTCGAGTGGGAACACAGCTGCTGCGTCCGCTATTGATCCCGAAAAGATTGAGAATCTAGGCGCTATGGGCTTCAGCGCTCCCCAGGCACGACAAGCTCTCAAGGAGACAGGCGGCGACATGGAGCGAGCTGTAGACTGGTTGTTCAGTCATCCGGATGCACCCGGCGACTTTGACGAAGGTGGCAGCTCCGATGCCCCTGCTGATGCGACGGAGAAGGCATTAGCAGGTAGTGATAAGCTGCCTGCGAACTTCCAGTTGCAGTCGATTGTGTGCCACAAGGGAAGCTCGATCCATGCTGGGTAAGCTAAACAATCTAGAAACGTCGCTGGACGGTACTGCACATGACCATGAACTGACCCTCTACAGACACTACGTTGCATTTGTTCGCAAGCAACTGCAAAACGAACAGTCGGCCTCGTGGGTTTTATTTAATGACGAAAAGGTGGCCAAGGCTGCAGATGTGGAGGAGATGAAGAAGTTTGCCTATGTGTATTTCTTCAGGCGTTTGTAAGACGGAGGGTCTAGGTCTTGCATCACGGACTAGCATAGCGGGCACGGAGTTGGCTCGGATTAGCATTGACACAGCCAAAAGGAGCTGTGTTTGAGGTAACGGCTTTTGTTAGCATTGTAGAGGTGCAGCAGATGCGGAATGTATGAATAGCAAAAGTTTCCATGTGATAAGTATGTCGTGGATGGAAGCGGCTAGGCTCTGCGGCGACATAGAAGCTTTTGGCTGATGCTGCATGTTCTCGGTCGATCGGTGAAACCGGAGAACCTAGACCAAACCGAGCCCCCTTTACTATAAATTATCAGCACCACGACAATATTGTTTTGACTAGAAATGTAAGGAGATAAATGCGCCGGCTCTGAATTTACTACTCCGCAGCACATATTGAGTAAATACTACTAGTGACGCTGTAGCAGCAACGAAAGCTTCAAGCGGACTTTCTACTGTCGGTGCTGGGTTATCTCCGGCTCGACTGGCCGACCATGAGACATGTGCTAAGTGTGGGGTAGTTAGCGCACAGATTACGTCGCCGATCACGCTTTTCCGCGCAGTACTTCTATTGCCCGTCGCCATCTATCATCTCCGCCACACCTACACACACATCCCAACACCTACCTGCTACCACAAAAACTGCCAAATATCGATTTTTTAACGAACAAACTGCGCATACCGAGTCCATCATCATGTTCAGGAGAGTCGCAGCAGCCGTGCCTGCCCAGGCCGGACGAGTACTTGCAACCGCCGCGAGACCCAGCATCGCATCGCCCATCCGCACAGCAGCACCCGCAGTATCAGCAGTCGGACGGCGGCAATACCACGAGAAAGATAAGTCACCCTTTGCCTACTTGACCTGGAGGTGGATGGCATGGCGATATCGGGGAGCTTGCAAGATTCATCTGTGATTGGGCCAATCTTATCCGATAACAGCAATTGCATGAGAATACTCAGCTAACATGCGTAGCACTGCTCGACCACTACAACAGGCCACGAAATGTCGGTTCAATGTCAAAGACTGATAGCGATGTCGGCACCGGACTCGTCGGCGCACCCGCATGTGGCGATGTCATGAAGCTCCAGATCCGAGTTGACCCGAACAACAACACCATCAGCGATGTAAAGTTCAAGACATTCGGATGTGGCAGCGCAATTGCCAGCTCGAGTTATCTGACCGAGTTGGTCCGAGGCATGACATTGGAGGATGCGGCGCGGATCAAGAACACAGAGATTGCCAAAGAGCTCTGCCTACCACCTGTAAAGCGTGAGTTTTTTTTCGGCCAAAAGTTATGTGTGATGAGACGATGCTAACTGGCTGCAGTGCACTGCTCTATGCTTGCCGAGGACGCCATCAAGTCCGCCATCTCCAACTACTACACCAAGAACCCCAAGGCACGACAAACAGATCTGGGCGGCAAGTCGGCGCCATTGCCAAAGGTTGAAGTCGAGACTGTGTCCTCTGCGGCGGCCTAAGAAGCATGTTTAGCATAAAGTGATACCGAAGACACCAAGGGGAAGGGCGAAAAGTGGCCTATGGAGAAACCTGATGTTAGTCTCTCGTTACTCAATGTATTGATTGGGGCAAGGGCGTTTGTGCGTTAGGAATGTTGGCTTATTGTACAGTCAAGCCGAAAGTATACCTAAATTATCATCGCAATGAACAAAAACACTTGAATATTGAGATATACCGGTTTGGCTTATTCGTGAAGTATGTACATTGTATTTGAGAGAAAAAGAATGTTCACAATGGCGTAAGTGACAGGGCTGAGAAATGTTAAATACTGGTGAGGAGAACTGGCGGGGAACTGGCTGTGTAAGGTGAGAATCACGCCATGCAGGTGCTCCAGAT
The DNA here is from genome assembly GCF_000523435.1 of Bipolaris zeicola 26-R-13. Classification (NCBI taxonomy): domain Eukaryota; kingdom Fungi; phylum Ascomycota; class Dothideomycetes; order Pleosporales; family Pleosporaceae; genus Bipolaris; species Bipolaris zeicola. The sequence goes on along the minus strand of NW_006912226.1, from coordinate 30,409 downwards.
CTCATTGTCCATCTGATTGTGCGTTTGTGTGATAGTGCGTTGTGGACCCATGACGCGTATTTCTGGGGTACGGACCGAACCACTATTTGCTGCTCTTGCTCAAACATAGTGTTGCAATGTAATAGGAGCACTGCTCTCTGTCCACAGGCCTATATCCGGTGAGAAAAGTAAAAGTATTTGCCAATGACGGTGTGGACCCTGTTACCAAGTAATACCATTCGCGACCTCGGTCCTTAACACATCGACACTCCCGGACAGCCTACACACTTCATAACAAACTCGTTCAGATTTCCGGAACATGGCGACGGTGCAAGACGACAGCTCAGCATCTGCGATACGCTTCAAGCGTCGCAAGACTACCCATCCGAAGCGTGTCGCTGTTGAAGAAGATGCGCCTACCGTCGTCACCTCGCAATCTCCAGATGCAACCAGTTTGCAGCACGCGCCGTCGCACTCAACCGAAGCCAACAACGATGAAGAGTCTGTTCCCAACCTGAAAGAGATAATCCGCAACAGAAAGCGCCCTCGGGATCGCCCGAAGGAAGGCTTGCGCAAGGCAGAAGTTCCCCTGACGCACATGGTTCACATGGACGACGCACCACGACCAGACCAATATACGGGACGTTTTGTCGCACAGACGGGACAGGTGGTGGATCGCGACGACAGGCAAATGTAAGTGGAGCATTCGACAGGGCCCAAAAGGCCGGCGCGTCTGGGTGTGGCAAGTGCAGACACTGATGTGCTAGGTCGGAATACGTAGAAGCCCGCATGGCTGAAAAGAACTATCGTCAATACGGCTGGCCTATCCCACAGCACCTTCAAGCTTCAGTAGCAGCCATCGCACCGGATTTACAGCATACATTTACTTCAAGAACATCCGCGCGTGCGCCAGCGGGAGCAGAGAATCCGGTGGATAAGGAACATAGCGAGCGATTGGCAGCGGGCCAGGGCAAGCTTCAGGAAGTAGATCTGGGCCCAGAAGCCAGAGCGCGCATCGAGCAGGCTTGGAAACGACTGGAGAAAGGCGAACCTGAACAACCGGCGGGCAAGGCGCCACGAGACAAGTATGGCTATGCATGGCGCAAGTCGAGAGGGGGTGGGAAGACGGACGAGGACAAGAAGCGCGATCAGATGGTTGAGGCCGTACTTAGCGAGGCAAAGCGTATGTCTCTCCCACCATATTTCTTTCTATCCATTCTTGTATTCCTACTAACCACTTTATTCTACAAACAGTCGACTACTTCGACTCCCCCGCGCCATCCATCCCCCTCGCCACAACCTCCACCCATACAAATACCGACGACGCGCTCGTCGAGCAATTCCGCACCGAGTATTTCGAATCCATGGAAGCAAGACGCCAGCACCACGCAGCCCGTAAAACAGCAACAGCAGCAGCAAAGGGTGCGGCGCCATCGATTTCAGGTCCCAAAATGGGAGGTAGTAAGAGTGCGAGGGCCAGGATGCACAAGTTGCAGCAGGAAGAGTTGGCAAAGAAGAAGAGGTGAGATTAATCATATGTGTAGATGAATTATTATTATTTTTTGAGTAAAGGATCATGGTATCGAGAAGTGTTGTACGTACATATAAAATGACAGGAGTTTAAAGATGATATATCAAAAGGGAACCAAAAAAACGCCATCCCTCATTTACAATCATTCATGCCGCCTTTCCGCGCTGAAGCCAATATATCCCAGACCTAACCAACCCCTCCCCCCCCAAAAAAAACGCCCTTTACCCTTCCCTTTGACCCAATATCCTCAAATCTTCTTCGGTCCACCACCTACCTTCTTCCCTCCCCCTCCAACCTTCTTCCCCACCCCACTCCCAGACGTAATCTTAATCGGCACCCCACTCTTCGTCACCACGGTGCCTCCTCCTCCGGGACTTTCCTTCCCCTTCTTCTGCGCCTCCTCAATCTCCTTTTTATCAACTCTAATCACAAGGCCATTGTTGAGAGTCACGGTACCTGTTTGCTTCGCTTGCTCAGCTTGTGTTTGGGGGATTTTGATGGTGACGCCTGAGGCGAGGAGGACGTCCTTTGTGGGGCCGTTGGGTGTGGGTTTCTTTGCGGGGGTGCTGGGTTTTGAAGGGGTGGAAGGGGAGGGTTTCTTGGTTGCTGGTCCTGTCGCAGCGGCGGTGGCGCTTTGGGCTTTACGGATTGGAAGTTTAGCAGTTGTGTTGGGGGGTTGGAGGGTCTTTGGTGGTGGTGGCATCGTTGAGGTTGGACGACGCATGCCGTTTGGTAGGACGGCGCCGCTTGATATTGCTGTTTCCTTTACGAGTTTCGCGAGGTTTTCTTGAGTGAGGCGTTGGACGTTTGACATTTGGTCTGGAGAGGCGGCTTGTTCGGCGCCCATTTTTGCAGCGCCTTCGATCATTTTTTCGAGTTGATCCGGGCTAGGGAGTTTGCTCATATCGCCGGTGCCTTGGCCTAGGAGCATCTTCATGTGATTTTCGAAGAATTCTTTGCCGCCGGGTATGGGTATGTCGTCGGGAGAGGCGCCGTAGGCGACGGTCAGGGCCATCATGATGGATGTGATTGGCGCAAAGATTTTGACAAATTCGTTCCAGTTGCCGCTCTTGACTTCGGTTTCGATCTGGACTGCGGGACGGGGGACGGTGCGGATGGTTTTGCCGTTGCTGCGGCTGGACTCGCTCCGGATGTCCATGTCCAGGTGGTCCTTCCAAAAGTCTTCGGCGGGGAACCGGTTGTTGCGGTTGAAGTATTCAAGCATGTAGTCCTTCTCTCGCCAGCGGTTTCTTAGCCACACTTCGAATGCGTGTGTGTTTTCGTAGGGAATGTCGGCGAGACGGAAGCGGCGCCAGTGCATGTTTACGGATTTCGGGGGTCGGCCTTCGAAGAACGAGGAGCGGAGGGTAAAAATATCCTGTCCATATTGGCCCGGTGGTATACCTTCGTATGCAATGGTGCAGTCATAAAGCCAGTCTGTAGTATCTTTCAGCTCGTTGAGGCAGAATTTTAAACCAGTGCTGCGAGGAAGTAGCTGATGCTTCATATCCTGGAGTCCATTCTTCTCAGCCCATTTCTTGCTTTTTTCCCGAGTCGTCGGAGACAGGTTCGTTCCTTCGGGGAAAATAATGAGCCACATAGGATCTCCCTTCTTATTCAACTTGGAAAGGTGCTTCTTAAAAGTTCTTTCATCCTCTTCCCACTTCCTCGATAAAAAGATGAAGTTGTAGAACTGTGCGCCCCACCCGATAATGGGTATGTTCTTCAACGACTCCTTCAGAATGATGTAGATGAAGCCATGCATGTTGTTCGTGTAGGCGATCCACCATAGGTAAAGCCAGTCGGTATAAAGCTGGTGGTTCGCCATGAGGACCATACGGTCGGCAAAGTTACATTGAAGAGAACCATCTTTGCGCTTGATGAGCTGGCCGACCATGGTGGAGTCTCCAGAGACGCGGACGACTGTTGGCGCCCACCATTGGGTCAGGCAGGTGATGAGGATGGCGAAGCATTCTTTGGTATAGGCCATATACCCATCGTAGAATTGAGGATCGATGAGTTTCAACGGCGCGCCTAGGAACTGTGAAGCGCTTATGCTACGATACGTCAGTTTGATTGTACCCCAAAGGCGACGGCCAGGTATGCATACGCTAGCACTCCAGACAAAAAGGTCGAGGCCAATGTGAATGCTCTCTCTGCCTGTGTCAGCTCGCCATAGCGCGGCGGCCCAGCTGGATGCGCATCAACATTGTCTTTTGAGATTCGCAGCCCAGCACCCAGGTCGTCCTTCTTCTTCCTCTTGACAGATGCCGGCACTGGTGTTCTGTTCGCTGATTGGCCTGCAGCAGTGCCCGTCGACAGCTTAGCGGGAGGTTTGGGAGCCGTTGACTTGGTAGCGGGCGTAGGCTTCTTTGTCGCTGGTGGCATCTTGAAGAGTAGCAGAAACACGCAAACATTCAAATGTTCAAACGGCAAACACAAAGGCCTCGCACCCTCCCCCCAGTAACGGGCTACCCGCGACCCGCGACGTCAGTGCAGGGTCGAGATCAAGACGGCGGCTCCACTTGTGTCCCGTCAACCCTGGTCTGTCAGCCGCGATATGACGTCGATGTGTGGCGCTGTGCACTATGGCCACGCCAAAGCAAGATATGGGACTATAACCATTCCCTCTCTGCTAGCTCATTAGCTTCCTCACTAAATAATATACGCACTCCGCAGTATACATTTGCTCCTCAGTAGCATCGCCTGTATTTCCTCTCAGAGCCATCATCCACATTTTGACTAAGCAGTGAGTGGTCCCCCTTGACAGCCAACCCTGCCCATGTGCAGTATTGGCAGACATTCCAAGTCTTTCCATTGACACGTATTCATCAGATTCATTCTCAAAAGAAACATCACACATCTACCACAATGCCTGCCTCAGTAGCATCAGCGCCCGTCAGACACACCCCCAACAAGACGACTGCCACAAGAAACGTCAAGAAGGCAGGCACAGCCGCAACCAAGAAGCCCCAAACAAACGGCGCCGTAAACGGAGCCACAAACGGAGCATCGCACCCCCAAATGTCGCCTTATACCATCATGGCCTCGAGAATCGCCAACCGCGTCGCCGAAATGGCAGAAAACATGACGTTTGTCGAGCGAGAAAAGTGAGTCTCCTCTCTCTCCAAAGAAAACCATTCACTGACAAATTTCGTCTCAAAAGGCCTCAGCCACAACAAAACGGCGCCGTGCAACCGCAAGCCGCGCCTCGCAAGCCCCCGCGAAAGCTCGAAATGCGCATTCCCAACAGCGGCGCTTCACCTACAAACATTACGTTTAGCGCGCCCTTCCTTGACAACACGCTGTCTAAGCTGTTGACACTGCAGAACCGCATGTTGACTGTTAGCAACGACATTGCTGCATGCGAGGATGTGGACGAGAAGACGAAGCAGGAGCAGTTTGCGCAGAGCGCCGAGTTGAGCCGCATCATCGCACTGATTTGTGCTGAGAAGGCTAGGCAGGGTGCTTAGTTCTTCTTTTTTGCTTTCTTTTCCCTTGCTTGTTTTCGGGCTTGAATGACAGCATATCATATCTTTCACCACGTTATCATTTTCTATTTTCATTCTAAAGTGGCGTTTGGAGGCGGTGTTTCCCGTATGTATACCGAAATAGGTGGCTTTTCTTTAAACGCAGATAAGCAGGGGTTTGTTTTTTGTACGAATAGTTATAGATGAGAATGACAACGAAAATCTTTAATGGTACTGCAAAACTCTTTTCCTGTTCAGTTGCGGTCTCGTGATGTTAGTCTGGTAAGGTTACCCCTGAAACAAAAGTAAAATGGTCTTTCTCACTAGAGGAGCAAAATGGGCACTTGCCACATATGCCCTTTACTGCAGCAAGCCGGGCCCCATCACGCCCAAAGGACCCAAAGAAAACCTGCGTCTTGTACCAGAAATCGACACGCGCCATGGCTGAGTTGGGCGGGACATTCTGTGGTAAAGCGTACGTCATGGAAATGCGGGGGTTGTTGCTGCGGCGGGATAGCGTACACCGGTAGTCGCACGCACGCACCCCTGCATTCTCGAAACCGGTTCCAAAGAGTTGCGCAGTGGCGCACTTTTTGCCGCAATGACAAGAGATCGGCGGCAAATTGGGGGAAAAAGAGGGTCTGGGTCAGTCTGGAGTGATGGCTGTGTTCTGGGAGAAAGATTGAGCTTCTTACTACTTACTTTACTTGTTACTACATACTGTATTCTACGTTAGGGTTGCATGTAGAGCTGCTACGTACCCTGCTTTGTAACTGATATTGTCCAACTCATTGCATTTGCCAGCTTTAGAGATTAGTCGTCGACACTCTCTCTTGTTTTGTTGCATCTGCGAAAATGACGAGCTTCATTTCAAACATCATCTGGAACTCTGTCGAGGGGTTCGTGGATGCGGGAAAGAAATCGGCGGGCGAATTTGGCGGCAATGCGTTGATTAAAGCTGGAGATATGATTGAGAATAGCGGTAGGAGCATAGGAACCGGTAGGTTTGACTCCTTTCTTGCTCCACCCCTAGAACCCTTTCAGATTCATATAGAATCGCATGTCCTCGACTTTTCTTAGGAAACACTGACTGAACCCATCTCTTAGGCATAGAAAAAAAGGCAACTAGCTATGGCACTGCCATCACAGGCCAGCCCTATAAGCCTTCAGCAAAGGCCCTGCCCTCGACTGCCCGTAAGCCCGCAATGAAGCGCTCGAATTCCACACCTGTAAACGTCAAACCACCGACAAGCGGAATACCCTTGGGCGCGAAGAAGTATCCTGGCGGCAATCAAATACAAGGAGCTGTTGGTGGAGCCAAGAAGACGGCGGGAGGAGTCAACAAAGCCATTGGCGGTGTTACTGGCACCGCATCCAAAGCGACTGGAGGTGTCGTGGGCCGAGCAAATAGCACAATCGGCACTCTTTCATCCACGGCAACAAAAGGCCCGGGTAGTGTTGTAGGAGGCGGTCGGAAAGCCCTCGGCGGAGCTACTAAGTCTATCCCCCCTTTCAAGGGTCCAGGTCCGACATCTGCTGCTCCGAATAATAGCATCCCTAAGCCAGCTTATCCTACCGAGAAGAAGAAGGCCGTGAAGCCAGGCCAACCGAAGCCGTTTACACCGCCGGTTGAACAAAAGAAACCAGATCCGAAGAAACCTTATCCAGGAACGAATACATTGCCAGGACAAAGCCGGACGCCGGTGCAGCAGCATAAATATAAGCCCTTACCCAGGCTGGGCCCGCAGGTTGGTCCGGGGCAAACCATGCAACATATTTCCATCTGATTTGCGAGGGTGTTTTCGTCTTTCGGCGTTACAATGTAAGACTAGATCCTAAGTTTCGGGAGTAAGCAATTTAGTATTAGTAGTATATCATTATTCCAAGGATCCATAGTTGTGTTGTCAGCTGTGCGTGGGAATCGTGGATACCGGATGACCCCGTGCTACGGTGCTTTCATCTCAACACGATCTGGTGTGGTGATATGAACCGCGACCTTACAGCCCATGTGTAGCGGAATGGGCGTACAGCTGTCCAAATTGCAGTCAGCACACGCTCGGGCACCCTGATGTCGTTAACTTCGGCCAGACTCCGGTGTCGGCGGGCCTGTTTCCGCTGAGCATCATTGCTCATCATTGTCGATCGCTCCACCGAACCCCACACATCCTTGCCTCAACTGTAGGACCCTCGACCTATCATGAATGGCGCAATGGGTCAGACGTCGTCTCGGCATTTGGGGGAAGCATTCCGGGGGTAAAGCTTAGGTTTCTTATATATTCCCGGCCATCCGATGTGTGACTAGGTGCATCTTGTGTGCCGTCTCGCTTTCCTTCTCGTCCTTGAATACGTCGGACTCATGATGGCGCCGTTTTCGACCAAGAGATACTATGCAAGCGATAATCGGGACGAAGAGAAGGTTGAAACGGTGGCAGTTGAGAAGAACGGAGATAATATTCCAGATGCGCCTGTTATGAGAGAGATTGATCCAGTCATTGAGAAACGTGTACGACGGAAACTGGATAAACACGTTGTCCCACTGCTATCAGCGCTATATCTTCTTGCCTTTCTCGACAGATCCAACATTGGGTAATGCGACATATCAAGAACTTTCTCAGATCCAACTGCTTACACAAGACATAGAAACGCGCGCATTGCCGGTATGGAAGAGGACCTCCACCTCAGTAGCTCGGAATATTCATGGCTGCTAACGATATTTTACATTTCCTACATCGTCTTTGGCTTCCTCATCGTCATGTGGAAAGTCGTGCCTCCGCATCGCTGGGCTGCAGGATGCGTTTTCACATGGGGCCTGATATCGAGCGCACAAGCTGGAGCTCAATCATGGACTGGAATGATGGTGCTCCGCTTCCTCATGGGGGTTGCTGAAATCGCTTTTGGGCCTGGCGTACCGTTCCTGCTTTCGTTCTTTTATCTCAGACACGAGCTCGGTCTGAGATGTGGATTGTTCCTGTCGGCCGCACCGCTAGCAAACACATTTTCGGGCGCGCTGGCTTACGGTATTACCAGCGGAAATCCTTCGTTTGCAAAGTGGCGCGTACTGTTTCTCGCGGAGGGACTTCCGACAGTTGTAATGTCTGTTGTGACATGGTTCTTTTTGCCAGACAGCCCAGAGAAAGCGCGATTCCTTACCGAAGAGGAAAAGACTGTTGCCAAAGCACGTGGTGTGGTACAGGCGGGTACAGGGAATCGAATTGGAAGCATTGAGTGGAGGGAAATGCTGGAAGCGGTACTAGACTTGAAGAGTTGGGTCCTAGGCGCAAGTAGAGTAAACTCGTTGGGTACATCGAGCGAACTAACAATCTTTCAGATTATGTATTTCTCCGGCAACGTAGCATTCTCATCGCTACCAGTCTTTTTGCCTACCATCCTTACTGAGATGGGATTCTCGCACGTGCACGCACAGGGACTAACAGCACCTCCCTTCTTCGTCTCTTTCCTTGCTGTCATTGGGACTTGCTACATTGCCGACCGCACCCAACAGCGCGGTATCATGATTGCCATACTCACAGCAATCGGGGGTGCTGGTTATGTGATCCTGGCTACGACCAAGGCTGTGGCAGCAAGATACTTTGGAGTCTTCCTAGCTGCTGCGGGCATCTTCCCGGCCATTGGCAATGTTCTGCCGTGGATCACGAACAACCAGGGTACAGATACGCGGAGAGGGACTGGCCTGATGATGGCGAACCTCATTGGGCAGTGTGGGCCGGTACTTGGAACTCGACTGTATCCAAAATCAGAGGGGCCGCTGTATGTCAAAGGCCAGTCGATTTGCGCGGGGTTCATGTTCCTCTTTTGCCTGCTGGCTATCCTGTTGCGAACTCTACTTGCGTGGGAGAACAAGAAGCTGGATAGACAATACGGGACTTTGGCGCAGCAAAAATCAGCGATGCAGGAAGCTGCAAAGGGCGGGGAGGCGGTCCATCAGGTCGGACTAGAGAACTATGGTCCAATGTATCGATATGTACTGTAGTGGGGTCAATGGTAAGAGAAAATGGCTATCATGGCGTTGAATGGCGGTATGCAGCGTAAGGTTGGCGACATGTGAAAAGCAATGAAGAGGGGGCTGGTTGTGCATGCAGCGGGTGGTGGAGCAGGGGCATGCAGCTTGTCTTCCTGCATTGATGGGATAATTACTAGTGATGTAGCTATATGATAGATAATTCATCGGGATGGTTGTGCAGCCAGGAGCGAATCTGTATCGAATCAGTTCAAGGGCGAAGGAATGGTAGCGTGTTTGAAACTGGCCCCCCGTCTGTCCTCGGCCTACGTGTCCGAAAGAGGAAACCGCGCACACGACATCTGTTATGTGCACCACGACGGCCAAACGTCAATCAATGCCATGTTCTCATCATGGCAATCTGCAAGCCGGCCCAGAGATCAGCGCATCCAAGCGCACAAATATCCATGGTCAGCTTGCAGGGCACCGCCAAGGCGCAGCACCGGCGGTTCCCAGCGTGCGAACGGGCAGAAAGCTGGGGCAGCTGGGCCAATGAAGAGCTGGGGGACGCACGCACCGCAGCACTGGCCCCCCATAACGTCACTGCCAGATTCTGGATGAACAATGTCGTCTTGCGCTGCTCGTCCTCCTGTGCGCCCCTACTTCTAGACGCCTGCGTGTCTGCATCCCAGTGGCCCTCAACTGTATCTACGCCCCATCACCCACCCATCGTAGCTCCACCATTGCTGCCGTTCCGAGGCGCGCCTTGCTGCAATGCCGTCCAATTCCTCCACTGGGCCTGGACCCGCCAGCGCTGCTAACTCAGGTCATGCTTCGTACGCGACAGCTGCAGCCTCGGATCCTGCTTCGCGCCAAGGACAAGACGCCGACTCTGCTTCTGCTCTGCCCAAAAAGAAGAAGAAGACGCATCGTGGCGGAAAGAAGAGGCGCAATCGTCGCCCATCCTTTGCCGCAGGAGCCGATCTGCCACAGGCTGACTCAATGGATGAGCGTCCCACCCTCGCCAACGCCGCCAGCCATGGCCAGTCACGAGGGAGCAGCAGCTTCTACCGCACCCACAGCAATCTCAGCAACACCAGCCTCGAGAGTGAAGCCCTGCTGGACCACCGCGAACAGCCCACCATCCGGACGCGTCGTCCAAGCGTGCCTGTGACGTCCATGTACCCGCCTCGGGGGAGCCAGCCCACCCCCAACCCTCAACGCCTGCAGTCCTCGAAACCAGCAAACTCGTACGGAAGGTCGCGCCTCTCACATACCCCCGACCTGCTTCACCACAGCGATGCCGCCGACGACGACGAAGACGACGACACCAACGACAGGACCCCCTTGATGAGCTCCTCTGTTCGTGACATCAGGTCAGGCACAAGCTATGGCTCAAACGGCGGCAATGCACGTAGCAGGAGCGGCACGTCCTTGTCTGCTCCCAAGCACATGACGATGCCTGAACACCGACCCGACCTCTTCACCCAGCACCATCACTCTGCCACAAACCTCAACGACTACGATGTTAACAACCCCCCGTCCGTGCCCACCAGCCCGACCTTTGAACCCCACTCCGGACTGGACGATGTCATGATCCCAACAGATCTCGACCACATGTCCGATCCCGGCCGACCCAGCAGCAGAAGTCGCGATGCATTGATCAACATTGACGGGGACGAACATGGAGGCTCGCCTCCCTCTGCTTGCGACTTGAGACGTCGTATGACCACAACGGCACTTGAAGATGTCTGTTTCCCACACGAGGCCATGTCTGAAATAGGACACGAGGATTATATGAACGCGCCGACGACTGGTGAGCCTACGAGCCGACGGAGACGCCGCCGCTGGCCTGATCTCGACGTACTACAGGCATGGGCAAACCAGGAGAAGGAGCAGCGGACCATGGACGGCATGCGCATGCGCAAGGTTAGCGAACCGCTCATGGTCGAAGGCCGTCTGCGTCCCAGACGGCGCGTCTGGCACCGTGAGGCGAGCGATGCACCCTATCGATTTACTTATTTTAACGAAACCTTTGACAATACCATTCATAGTCAAAGCATCAGCGAACTGCTGCAGCCCGGTCAAAGTTTCAGGAATCTGTTTGTCCCGGATCCCCCAATTATCGAAGACACTAGCGATAGCTCTGATACGGAGGATGATATGCTACACTCGGGTACCAATGGACATAATTCGCGATCGGCTTCCAAAGTGGACGGCAAGCACTCGTCTGGAGAGCAGACACGCTCCACGACGCCGCGTCCAGCAGAAACACCAAAGGCTGAGGACGAGAAACCGAAGCGCTACGGCCCACGACCTGCGTGGTGGCTGGATGTCATGTCGCCCACGGAGACGGAGATGAAGGTCATTTCCAAGACGTTTGGCATTCACCCCTTGACATCCGAGGACATCTTGATGCAGGAACAACGCGAAAAGGTCGAACTCTTCAAGCACTACTACTTCATCAACTATCGAACGTTTGAGCAGGATGAGAACAGTGAAGACTATCTGAATCCCGTCAACCTGTACGTTGTTGTGTTCCGGGAAGGTGTAATAAGCTTCCACTTTTCCTTGACACCGCACCCTGCAAACGTTCGTCGCCGCATCCGCCAATTGTCAGACTACCTGGTTCTGTCGCCTGATTGGATTTCGTATGCCATAATTGACGATGTGACGGACGCGTATGCACCCATGATCCAGAAGATTGAGGAAGAAGTCGACGACATTGACGAAGCCATTCTGCGTCTTCACTCGAGCGATGAAGAACAAGAGGCGGAGAAGGAAAAGAATCACAGCTACAACAACCCGCACTACAAGGATCCGCCTGAGGTCAAGTCCCAGCAGGACACGGGCCGAGACATGCTGCGTCGGGTAGGCGAGTGCCGAAAGAAGGTTATGAGCCTGTACCGGCTGTTGGGCAACAAGGCCGATGTCATCAAGGGATTTGCAAAGAGATGCAACGAGCAGTGGGACATTGCACCTCGCAACGAAATCGGCATGTATCTTGGAGATATTCAAGATCACATTGTTACCATGACTGGCAACTTGAGCCACTATGAAAAGTAAGTTTGAAGCGTGGCTTGCTTGAGACGCAAACTAACAAAGGATTACAGTCTTCTTTCTCGCGCGCATAGCAACTACCTGGCGCAGATCAACATCCGGATGAATGAGCGACAAGAAAAGACGTCTGACATTCTGGGCAAGCTAACGGTGTTGGGTACTATTGTGCTGCCCATGAATGTTGTGACGGGTATCTGGGGCATGAACTGGTAAGTGCATAAGATTGCATGGGGCCAAGATGAGAGATGCTGACCAAAAGCTAGCCTTGTGCCCGGACAAGATATTCAAAACCTCAACTGGTTCTGGTCCATTACTGGGGGCCTTATTACGTTTGGTCTGGCTTGCTACTTTATTGCAAAGCGGGTTTACGGCATTGTTTAAGCAAGAGCGGCGTAAAGAAAGTGTGCATTTTGTAGGGGTTTGCGGACAAGATGTTGCAACCCTTTGGCGTTTGGGTTTGATATAACGTAGTGATGGATATGGCATTGTTGTTGGGTATTCCTGTGGATCGAGATTGTACATTGTTCTTCTGTTCTGACTCTAATAGAAGATTTTGGATAGCTGCGGCGTCTAGTATGTTATCATCATGATTCTGACTTGTCGACTGTGAAGAAGGGTTGATGTTGAGGGGCCGTATCGGCGGGGTCAGTGCCACAGGAGGGGAGGACACATGGGTCGGTAATGACATTTGGCACAGTAGGTTTTTCAGTAGCGGTGTGGTTCCGGTGAGCAGCTGATGGTGGCGGAGGCTGATGATATGTACATTTGTCAAGAGCTGTGGCAGGAGCTGAGCAGTTATACTAGGAGATGCCCGAAACCTGAACAATCATGCCGCCCCAACCTGCTGCAAGTTGCGGACCGTTGGTCATGGAAGGGGATGGACTCATTTGTACGTAGGGACATTTCTAAATCGTAATGGTACCTCTCTTCCGCGTGTGCTTTCCGTAGGGCCGCGATAATGTTCAACATGTTGGGTGGCATCTTCTGGAACGGCCCGTGGGCAGCCTTTGGGTCGATTGGGCAGCCTCTGGAGGGGACGAGAAAAAAAGAGGTCGTCTGATGTCTCTCTTGGATGCTGCCTTGACTATACATACGTACGCAAAATCGAATCAGAGGTAGTGGTAATGCATAGGGCTAGCAGGGTGACCCTAGAAGTGTTGGGTCGCCTCACTACTGTTAGGCGTTAGCAGCATGTATGGAGGTGTAAGCTGTGCAGCAGCGAGGGAGGAGATTGTGTTTTCTTCATTGCCTTGTTGCAAAGGTCGCAGCAGACTACGGCTGAAATAGTCACCGTGTACCATGGATGCAAGACGGGCCACGATGGCGGCGTCACGGGCGTCCAGGCGTCAGACGGTCGAGGCGAGGGCGTGTGTCAGCGGATCGAGGCGTTTGCGAGGGCGGCGTGCACATGGTCGCGGCCTCACACGGCATGCGGGGCTATGCGACGGAGGCATGGCGCAACGTCCGGTCACTTCTTGAGCCCACTAAAAGAAACTTCTAGCGAATGTGGCAGCGTGCAGGCACCGGTTCGCATGATGCCACGGCCGCTCTCCCGCTGTCGCTCCACGGCAATGGTAGGGCTGCCATTGCATTGCGCCCGCTGAGGGCGTTCGTTGTTGCACCCCCAAAGCACCGTCGCATGTGCACTGCCCCTGCATGTATGCCTACTTACCATCTATCGTACATACTAGTCCTACTATACAAGCTGCAGTATAGCATACCATGCCGTACATAATTGGCCATGGGCAATCAGAGCATTCGCGCCCAAGGCCCATGTCTGATTGCATCCTGGTCGAGACCTGCGGACAGTACCCCCATGACGTCAACCGGGTGCTGAGTTCCAGCATCTGGGCAGTCGAGAACCCAACCCTGTCTTCTGACGCGATCCGCTCTCCATGACACTTGACGTCGTCTGCCTCGCTGCCTCGCTGCCTCTCCGCCTCTCCTGCTCTCTCTCTCTTATTACCCCGCCGGCGTCTGCTATCCCACCACAAGTACCAGCATTGCCCATCTCCCACCGTGTACCTGCGTGGGCTGATCCCCTTCCTTTTCACCAATCGACCACGACGCGCAATCCATCGACTGGGGGCTTCCTTTCACAGTCACATCAGCAGCGCCTTGTAGCCGCTGGCTGAGTAATAGCCAAGCATCACATTTCCTGGCCGACAGTCACTGCCCGCAACAAATACCGTTTTGCGCCCACTTCCGCCTTGACCACAACTTACCCCACTACTCACCCTTCAACCACTTTCCCCCTCCCCCGCCGCACCCATGTCCGTCATCTACAAGAAGACGGAGCGCGAGCGCGAATGGGAGACCGGCTCATCGCGCAATGGCGGTGGTGGCTACACCACGGTCAGGCGCTACAAACTCCCTGATCGCACCCTCGAGGAAGACACATACGAGTCCGAGATGCGGCTGGTCCAGCGCAGCCGTAACGACTTTGACGACCATCGCTCTGTCAAGGACTACGTTATTGAGCGAAGCGTCGAGCCTGTTCGTGAAGTCAGACACTACCACTATGCCGAACGTTCGCCCTCACCACAGCGATCCGAGTATCGCATCCACCGCGAGTATGAGCGTGAGTACGAGCGCGCGCCCTCTCCAGCACGCACTGAGATCCGCATCTCGCGGGAATATGAGCGCGACGAGGAAATCTTCCCCCGGGAGCAGCCCTACGAGTTGGAAAAGTATTCCAGGTCCACCGAGTATTTCCGTCCTGAACCGCAGCCGCAGCCGCAGGCCCCTCCCCAGTCCATCTACATCCGCAATGAAGCCGCTCAGCCTATGCAGATGCAGATGCAGCCTATTATTATCCGAGAGGAGGCCCCTCAGCCCATCATCATTCGTGAGCGTGTTCCGGAACCCGTGTATGAAGAGGAAAGACCGGTTGTTCGACAGCAACAAGAGCAGGACTACTACTATGAACGTCGATACAAAGAGATTGACCGTGGAAACCGTCACGATGAGGAACAGAACTACTACAGCGACGATGACGTGTATTATTACAAAACCAAGGATACCTGGGGTGGAAGCGAGACCCGCGTCAAACGTGACGTCGCTGCAGGTGCCCTTGCTGGCGTCGCTGCTGGCCAGATTATCAGGCATCACCGCAAGAGAAAGGGTGAAGCACCTGGCGGCTCCATTGGTAATGCCCTTGGCTATGGCACGCTAGGTGCCGTGAGTGCCGTAGCTCTCGACAGGTTCAACAACCGTTCCCGCTCTCGTTCTCGATCTGTCTCTTTGGATAGGGGTAGAGAGCACCGACGCCATAAGTCTCGTCACCGCAGCAAATCCCGTCACCGTAGTAAATCCAGGGCCAGAGAGCTTGGTACTCTTGCCGCTATCGCAGGTGTCGGAGCTCTTGCCTACGCTGCTGGACAAAGGAACAAAGCGAAGACGAAAGAAGAGACTGTCACAATCATAGAAGATCGACACCGCAGCAGGTCGCGTCATAGGAGCAAGTCGCGCCATAGGAGGGGCCGAAGAAAGTCGAGGTCCGTCTCGGTGGTATCAGACAGGAGTAGGTCTCGTAGTACGAGCAAGCACATGGACCCCGAGCACCGCAACAAGCGAGTGGCAGAAGTTGGCCTAGCTAGTGCTGTTCTCGCTGGCCTCGCTGAACGCCGGCGTAGCAAATCCCGGAAGCGTGAGGGAAAGCGCTCTCCAAGCCGCATTCGACAGGGTGTACCGATCGCTGCCGCCGGTGTTACTGGCGCAGCTATCACTGGACTCTATGAGAAACGTAAGGCTAAGAAGGAAGCTAGGGAAGCATCGCGCTCGAGGTCAAGGTCGCGTTCCAGATCGAGGTCAGTCCTCTCCCGTCTTACCGGGCGCAGCCGTAGTAGGCGTCAAAGTACAGTGAGTGAACCAGTCTTAGTAGAGTACGGCGGTGATCCGATCTACACCGATCGCCCAGCGAGAAGTCGAAGCCGTAGCCGCAGCCGTAGCCGCAGTCGTGACCGAACCCGCTCGCGCCGTAGACGTCGACGAAGCTCTTCTTCTTCTTCGGGCGGTAAGAGCCGGAGCCGGAGTAAGAGTCGGGCACGGGCGGTTGCAGAGACGGCAGCAGTTGCTGGCGTTGCCGGTTTAGCTGCTCATGAGGCGACAAAGAGACGAGATCGTAAGAAGGCCGAAAAGGAAGCCGAAAGACGACGTGAGTCCACCCTTCGCCCATATCGGAACTAGTTTGCTCAGAAATCAACAGGCGAGGAGGATTCGGCATACTCGACTGGGACCTACGACAGTCCCTACGGGAGCCCTACCACATCTACAGCCTACACCAATGATTCACGCTACTTCCCTGAGACGAACTATTTCCCTCCACCTCCTAACGCACCCGCCGTCGATCCCAACGCTCACAGCCCTTACCCACCCTACAATCCAGCTGACTACCCCCCTCCACCTAACAACGCTTACGAACCCAACCACCCTTCACAATACATCCATCCGCCTCATAGCGATGTCCATGTCGGAAACCCTTATGCACCTCCTCCTCCTCAACAACACGATGCTTACTATGGCCAACCCCGTCGTACGGACGGTAATGTGAGTGCTCCAGCCCCTAATCATATTGGTAACAAGCACAAAAACTTCGCTTCTGCACGTGGTGGGTTTAGGACGCTGCCAGCCGGTAGTGCTGAACATCATTGCTGATACCTGAATAGGGCCCGTAGAGAAGTCTCGCAGTCCTAGTCCAGCTCTTCCGACTCCACCACCCCCAGAAGAAGAGAAGAGTGTCAAGTTCAATCTAGAGCCGCAGGAGGAGCCCGCTCGGGAACCTTCTCGAGAGCCTTCTCCTGAGGGTGACGACAGCGACCAGGAACATCGTGGGCACAGAAGACGGAGGCGACATCGAGACGATGATAACTCACAAAGTTCGAGGGAATCTGGCAGGAGTCGTAAGAGACACCACCGAGACGAATCTCCTGGATCCGATGCATCTGATGAGACAATTGAGCTGCCACCACGCTTCGACGAGAATGGGCGGAAGAGGCCTGAGGATCCGCTGGCTGATACTTTGGAGAGCGTTTTGGCTTCGATATTCCGATAGTGTTTTGTTGGTTTCACGTCTTAATACCTTTCTTTGGATACCAGATTTTTCATTTTAATGACTGTTATGATGGGCTTTCGGTATGTCTATGATGATGTTTTTTGACGATTCTTTTATGTTTTGCGTCCGCTTGATGGTAATGAAGTCACGACACTTTGTAGACTTATATAGCATTGATATACCTGAGGATGAATAACACTTTGTTTGTATTTGTTAGATTCTTGATATTGTTATCTCTCTACAAGCCCGGGAATTGAAGTCAAGGAACGATCAGTTTCATCCACAAGCGTCAGGTACATCTTTGTGCAGTCAATTGCTTCGTCGTTGATATGCTATGTTTATGTTACTGTATGTTATGGCAGTGTGAGGTTGCAGGTAGGATTGATGGCTTCCAGTGTGTGCCTTCCCAAGCAAAGCGTCGTTACTGCTTCGAACAAATATTCCACAACACATTTGCAAACCTTGCCTTCTCAACCTCTCTCACTGTTTTCCTCGATCCTTCCTCTCCTTGCACTTCCATTCTCTGCTTGACGCTCGATCCAACCCGCCACCATGTTCTTCCGCCACTACTACTCTCTCTTCCTCACCCTCCTAATGACCCTATGCCTCGCCTCATCCACTCCGTCGCCTTTCCCATGTACTGGGTACATTTTCCCTACCCATCCTCCAACATCTTTTTACTAACAGCAAACAGCGGCTCTATATACTTCACCGCCCACACCGTCGACAGCCTACTCTTCCAAAACCCGGACGTCCTTCATGATCTGTTCGTATTCAAGTGCGTTACTACGGTCGCGTTCAATGCGGATACGGGAGGTGAGGCGAGGAATGATACGAGGAGGGAAGAGCTGGAGTATGGATTAGGAAGGTCATATGAGATTATGTCTAGCGCGTCGTTGAGGGGAGGAGGGGGCAGTGGTGTGGATAAGTTGGAAGGAACACCCGCAGGTAAATCACCTCAGAGACTGATTTCCTGACTGATACTAACCTGGACAATACAGTTCGCAACAACACGACGATTCGACTCGGCAAACACAATATCGCTGCTTCGCCTCTTCTGGGTCTATCCAATGTCCAAATCCTCTTTCTTCGTCTACCAGACAGCACGTATTACGGTCAGGGATATAGTGCCTACCGAGAGCAGTCGTTGAAAATGCTATACAGCGCAGTCATTTCTCACATCGCTGCCACCGACGGAGCTGCTACGTATACTATCAGAGATTTAAAAGAGATCATCGCCGCCATCCTTCGTGAGAGGCGTGCAGACGAAATCCACGTCCTGAATTACCTGGCGTCTCTCTCGACTGGCCAAGACGACTATCAACTCGAACATGCCGACCGTATCATATCTGCCAAGCTCGTCATGGATGTTGTCAAGGAGGAGGGTATTGAGGCAAGAGTTGTAGCGTAAGTTCTTACTCGAGTTCATCGGGATGTGCGCTAAAAGTGGTAGACACGGCTGTGACGAAGTTCGCAATCAGGAGGTCAATCTCAACACTCCTGATTACATCAACAAGGTCAATGCCTTTTTCGAATACGCCAAGTACGATCCTGACATGGTAAGCCTTGCTTGTCATGTGTTGTTCACGTTGCAACACTCATATCGGCTCCATGCTAACATGTAGATAGTGTCAGAGTATCGGTGAGTGTGGAGAGCAGCTCTCAAACGCAGATACGTCCACTAGTGGCTACAATGAGTTCGATTACATCTATGAGTTCCTAAAGCGAGAGTACTACGTCACTTAGTGTTATTCCGCAATACGTAAGGTGGACAGCGATGATTCACTTTTGAAACATACTCACATACAACATTATTGATAGATCACATTACCAGAGTAGAGTATATCTCAGATGTTGGCAAAAGTCAAAGTAGAGGTGCTAAGCGATGTATACCACAAATGAAATCAAATATCCCTTGATTGATCCTTTGGAAAAAAGAAAAGAAAAGTAAATACATATACAAAAAAGATTATACGCTAAATGTCTCCTTCTCCCTTACTCATCCTCGTTGTTCTTCCAGCCCATCTTGCGCTTGGTATCAAACTCATTCTGAGTCAACCTCCTAGCCGGAGGCGTGTGGCCCTTGGAAGGAGACCTGGGCGGGGTAATCGTCGCACCCTCATCCTCTTCAGGCTCCCACGCCCGTCGTTTGGCCAGCATAGCCTCGAGCTGCGGGTCCCTGCCATCACGGTTGGGAACTGGAGGAGGCGGTCCCTTGCGCGACACACTTGGCTTCCTGAGCGGGAGCGCCGGCCTGGCGTTCTCCATAGCACTGGGAACGGGCTTGACCTGGCCCTTGATTTCACGTACGATGGGCACGTCGGAGACGGGGATAGCGCCACCGAGGCGGACCATGGGGGCCGGTGTGGTTGGGGCGATGGGCTTCGCGGGGGTGATGGGCGTCTCGGGGATGTCCTGGGATTCGTGGACGGGGACGGCTCGGCTTCCCAGGCGGAAACGACCGATTTTTTGGTCGCCGACGGCGGGGAGCGAGTAGTTGATTTCTTTGGCTGGGGCCGCTGGCTTGGGGGCTGGAGGCGGTGGTGGTGGGGCGCGAGCGGCAGGTTTGTTGACTGGGGATCGGGGAGCGGTGACGGGGAGAGGTGGTGGTGGTGGCGGTGAGGTGGCCTTTCTGGTGGGAGGAGTGGCGGGTGGTGAGGGAGGCGAGGATGACTTTTGAGGGTAGTTTGAGTTGTTGTGGTTGTGGTTGCTGCTGCTGCTGCTGTTGTGGCTGTTATTGTAGCTACTGCTGTGGTTGTTGCCGCTGCTGTGGTTGTTTACGGTTGTGGTT
This sequence comes from Bipolaris zeicola 26-R-13, assembly GCF_000523435.1. Classification (NCBI taxonomy): domain Eukaryota; kingdom Fungi; phylum Ascomycota; class Dothideomycetes; order Pleosporales; family Pleosporaceae; genus Bipolaris; species Bipolaris zeicola. The sequence continues at coordinate 10,567 of NW_006912226.1, read as the reverse complement.
GTGGTAGTCCGTGATGTGCTTTCAATCCAGGACTCGATACGGCCACCACTTTGTTCTCGTGATCCTGATGACATCTATAGAAAAAGCGGCATGTTAGTAAAATATTTAAAACACTTGTCATATAAGCGAGGCGTAGTTTGAAGTGCAAATTCTTCACTTACCTGATCCTCTTGATAACTCCTCTCCGAGCGTACTAGTCTAGCAGATTCAGCCAGAGCTCGCTGTATTTCCTCCTCTTCTTCCCGTTCTCTCCGTTCAGCCTCTTCTCGTGACTTTGCCATCATGTACTCCATGTCTTTGTCCATTTGCAGTTGGATCTGTCGCTCATACTCTTCTTTACTTTTCCTTTCCACTTCCCTAGTACGTTCCTCGGATGCCCATTTTTGCCTCTCGTGTGCCCTTTGAGCCTCTTCGCGGCGTTTCTTCTCAGCAAGTCGCTCCTCTTCTTGTCGATGTCCCCTTTCAAGGACCTCTCGTTCTCCACGGCGCAACTCTTCCTCCCGCTCCTTGGCTTCTCGGCGACGCTGCTCGTCGTATTTCTTTTGTTCACGCTCTATCGCCTCTTCCTCCCTCTTGCGAGCTACGCTGAGACATCGGTTGCATATGCCTTCACGGTCCCAGGTCTTGATAGTGAATCGGTCTTTGTTGTTCGGGTTGTCGCGGTCACAGTGGAGATTGCTTCTTTGGAAGTATGGGCATCCGTATGTGTCGACGTGGTCCTCTTGCGGGTGCCCGCATTCGAGCGTAGCGATTGTGAACCTGCACATGCTCGGTGTATATAGGAATGGGGATGGGGGGTGGGCGGGCAAATGTGTACAAGGTGGGATTATTAATGTGCAAGTGCGGTGCTATAAGAGCGCCGTTAAGTAGATGCAGTGGAGAGTGAGAAGACAGGAACTGGAGGGCCTGCGAATCATCGACGAACGGTACTTATACATGCAAGATGTTGACCGCCATGGGTCTGCTAGTGAAGTGCGGTAAGAGCGATGGCCTTGTACACGTAGTAGCACAATGACTCTGAAACACGCCTCGAGAAAGTCGCATAGAAATCCTGCAGGCTCGAAGACGCCAAATCGGACACTACTTACAAACATGCGTACAACACATCAAACGGCTAGCATGTCCGCGCACAGCGCCGCGGGTGAGGCGAACAGCGGCCGATTGGCTATGGGCTGCAGCATCGTTCCACCGGTGACGGATTCAGAGGCATTTTACTGTGCGTTGCTTTGCCCACCGAATGTATCCTGAGGACGCTGCAGGCTCGCAAGGCGCACCCAGCGTTTGTAGTGGCAGACCCACTGGGCATCAGACGTGGTAGACCGCCAGAGGCACAATTCATTGGTCTCGCTCGTGCTAGGCAATGAACCGTCCCCGGCCCAAAACAGTCATAGCATCGGAAACTGCCAGCAAAGCCATGGCCCCGCAGCCTGTGAGGGCAGCCTGACCTAAGAAAAATGAAGCATCCGACTGTGTGGTGAGCATGAGCAGCATGGTCAGAAGCGACAGTGTCGGTGGAGCTTGCTACGTGGCGGGCTCAGCCGTAGTGGGGATGCATGCCTCGCCACAACAAGGGCAGCGAGCAGTGTGAATCGAGCAGCACGGCCTTTAGAGTCGTGGAGACCCGGGGAACACGCGATCGAGCAAAAACGTCGGGCATCAGGAAAACATGAAGCCGATACTGGCAAAGAAGTTGGCGATGACAGAGACAGATGCTCGTTCGGGCTGGTACTTGGTGGAGACTCCAGAGGCAGCCAATCAGAGCGGGTTGATTGCAATAATCCCTGCACGGCTTGGCACTCTCGACGAGCTTCATCGTTGACGACTTCAATCGACGCCATCGCCTCCCGCCCGCAGTCACAACCCACCATGGCCTCAAGACTGGTACCCTTTGCCTGCCGAATTGCCCCACGCGCTTCGCGACCGTTCCAGAGGGCTCAATGGCGGGCCTTCAGCGTCTCGCGCCCCGCGTGGAATGAGAGCGGCTCGCTCAACGTCGTATGTACTTTTTGCCCGCAACCGCCAGCGCTCACAGACAAGACGGGGAAGGGGCTAATTGCGTCTTTTGTAGCACCGCGACACGCCAGAGAACAACCCCAAGATTCCCTTCAAATTCACGGCGCAAAATGAGGAGCTCATCAAGGAAATCGTCTCGCGGTACCCCTCGCAATACAAGAAGGCAGCCGTCATGCCGCTTCTCGACCTCGGTCAGCGCCAGCACGGATTCTGCAGCATCAGCGTCATGAATGAGGTTGCGCGGATACTCGAAATGCCGCCCATGCGTGTATACGAAGTTGCCACTTTCTATACAATGTACAACCGGGATCCCGTGGGCAAGTACCACGTCCAGGTCTGCACAACTGTGAGTTTTCCTGGGCAATTGGGGAACATGGACAATTGAGAACATGGGCATTGATGTATCATTTTAGACTCCCTGTATGCTCTGTGACAGTGATGCCGTCATGAAGGCTTGCGAAGACACATTGGGTGTCCACCACGGCGAGACTACCCCAGACGGCCTCTTCACATTTACAGAGGTGGAATGCCTTGGTGCATGTGCGAATGCCCCCATGGTTCAGATCAACGACGACTACTATGAGGACCTTACATACGACTCGACTGTCAAGCTCCTCAAGGCCCTGAAGCACTCCGCCCAAGCGACAGGTGCTCAGTCCGGTGAGCTGCCATCGCCAGGTCCATTGAGCGGACGACAGTCGTGCGAGCCCGCCGGTGGCTTGACCTGCCTGACCAGCGAGCCATGGGGCAATGAGACTCTGAGGAAGGACGGTGCTTTGTAAAAAAAAAGAGGAAAAGAGAAAATGTAAATAATGCACCATCTTTCTTTCTCGCAAATTTCAAGCAACAGTCTTGGGGTGGCTGATATTTCCAGCTACTTCGTGTAGACTATTTCAAATCGTTCAATAGCACGCATGTGTTACTTGGTTCCAATTGAGTGATGATACTTGTACCTTGATATTCCCCTCGGCCTTGGCACGCTTGACGTAATGGGCTTGACAATGGCTTGCACAAGTAGTACATTTAATGTCTGCTCACACAGCAAGTCAATACCAAATCAAAGAAACTACTGTCTTTAATCGTGCATAATACATTGGATTTCTTCTATTCGCAAGCGTATTCCTAACGCACACTCGAGGCTGTCATTTGTTGTACAGGTAGTATGCCATTTCGGTCCCATAATCAGTCGGGGCTCGAGATGCGTCTATGTGTAACGTAACCCATAGCCCTCCCCTCCTTGAAGTGCTGTCCATTTTTTTTGGGTAGAGAGAAATTAAAGGGGGGAGGACTTCAAAACAAGTTCGAAGATAGAAGAAAAAAAGTAGGTACAAGGTGCAGTTTGTAAACGATTCCAGTTCAAAAAAAAACGCCGTCGCTATATATCCATCGAGGGAGGGGGTGTTAAAAGATTTCCCTGAATCAAATCTCCAAGCCGCGCTGGTCCCAATGCAATGCTGATTTTCTTTTTTGGTAGTTTCCAGAATATTCGTAATCGGTTCTGCTTATCTTCATTCCCAAAGGTGGGTGGTTGTTCGTTTGGTCGTCAATGTATAACCGTCTATCCGGAGGGGTGCTTCGCAATGCGACGCTTGCATCATGTTGATGCTTAGAATCGTGTGTTCTTACAAAAAGCCCGAGTTCCATTTGCCCATGAGCAAATCTCGAGTCATTTCGAAGCTGAGCCAGCTGCTCGCCATGCTGGGCGCAACCTTGAGCAGATTAGGGACAATGCCCTTATACATGCCCCTGAGACCTTCTGTCTTGATAATCTGCTTGACAGCATCACCAACACCTGCGTACTGGTATCCCATGCCGCTCATAGTATTGATCTGGAATCTTCGTCGCAGGACGTCGAACGGGTATGTAATGGTTTGCGCGACAGCACCAGAAACTGCACCGGCTGCCAGCTTGCCGAACGCACCGGGGTCTTTCTCGCCATCGCGTGTGAACTGAGTACGGGCCATTTCATAAACCATGAAGTTGAGGCCAACGTATGGTGCAACGCCAGCTACCGTAGGGATGATGCCGCGATATAGCGCTGGCATTCCGCCCTCGGTTTTGTACATGTTCACGAGGAGTGCCCACATACCCGGTAGTTTCTGGCCGGCCTCTTTCTTGAGGCTTGAGAAGGATGCAGACTGAATCGACAACCGCGTGCGGACGATATCGAGCGGATACGTAAAGGTAACAGAGGTGATACCGGCAAGACCTCCACAGAGTAATCGTTGGTAAGCATCGAGCGGTGCACCCGGCTCACTCTCAAAGAACTAGTACAGGTCAGCTGTCGCAATTAGGGAGGTTGCGCCAGTGTTCATTGTCCTTGTGCGACTTTCCCAATTCTCTCCTCCTCTTCGTCAGCCACGATACCTACGTCAGCCCTCCGCCAACTTAACCTACCCAGTCTCCATTCCATGTGCGTCTGATCCCCTCATTCCACCAGTTCAAAAAGCAAGTCGCTCGCCGGAAAACAAAGCAAATAGCAGAAATTCCAAGGATTCACTTACCCGTTTGTAGACGTTGTATGCACTGAATTGCACAGCAGAGTATGGAACAATGCGTATGCAGTTTGTGCCATTTCCGGCCATGAAGCCCCTCCAGCCCTCTTCCCTCCACATCTTGGCCAGAGCCTTGGGCACTGACATTTTGTATTCCTCGCGACCGACACTCTGGACTTGGAACAGGATCTTGAGGCGTTCGAGGGGGGAGACGACGGTCCGGGAGACTGCGCCAGCCACGCCGCCTGCAACAAACGAGGCTAGGACCGGCTGCGCAAAGACCTGTCGAATGCGCTGTAGGCTTGTGATGTCGGGCGTGCCGAGAGGCTGCATGTACGTGTCAATTAAAGTGTTGAGGGTACGGACTGCGCTGGTACATACTTTTATGCCGTTTCCTGGCTCATCGCTCATGATGGCGGCCCCCTGTGGTTGCGGCTTTTCCGTGGATTTGGACATGGTGTAAGTCTAGGCTGGTCGGAGTATTGCACTGGTGGTAGGCGGAGCGAGTCTGGTGCTGCCGGAGTAAAGGCAGGATTCTATCGAAGCAAAGAAAAGGCCGCGCGACGTGATTTCGAGGTCATCGGAGGTGACTGTTTCGGAGATGTAGACGGTTTTCTCGCAGTGAGGCGGGCGGGTACGGTCAATTCGCGGTGAATCCGATCTTCCATGCAAGGCAGTTAGACGGTGACTGTTTGCACTCCGGGGTGCGCGTGTCTCATGGGTCCTGGGGCGCAAATGAGGTTGCGGTGTTTGAATGGGCTGGATGTGGAGATTTGAGGACAGCGGGAGGACGAGGCAGATTTTAGTCTAGCGCGCCGCGAGCCAACGAATGTTGTCCGCAACGCCTTTATAAACGACCACGGTACTCGCTGACAGCCCCGTCCGGTACTTCGCGATGTCATACTTGGCTCAGACTGACATCTCTTGTCCTTTTCTGGTCGCAACATGTTTGCCGTGTTCCGCTGCCAACAAGCTACAGGTGCAGCGCATGCCTTTCACCGAGTCAATCGGACTCGGATGGCATCAAATTGCATCATGTCGCACAGTCTTGGGACGTGGAAACCACACACACGCTCCCATCGTAGGCTAGCCAGGGGAGGACACAAGGGCATTCTAGAAGAATCCGGCCTTTCGCCTCACCACCCCTTACTAGGGCGTCGCAGTCAGCTGGGCACCACATCACCCCTTTCAGTCAGCCGCCATTGAAGCCACATATGGTCGTTTGCACGCGTCCTGTCTCGTGTCCTTTTGCTGTGCCTGCCCGGCAATGTGAGCCTCCGTTGATCCTTATGATGCTGAACAGGTAGTAGTGGTGGTTTACCCTGTGCCCGGAACGCTCCTACTAGTACTCCGGTATGACTACTATGACGGCGTATCAAGGCTTTTGCTCCAAGGGCCACACGACCCAAGACCAAGCTGGGAAAGTCTGGTGTGGAGAACACAGGAGATAGCGGGGTAGTACACGCATCGGCCGTGGAAGGAATTCCGTCATGGCTTGAATATCCCGAGGTCGACCTGGAGGATGCGATAATATCTCGGGTGGTTGGATGCGAGCGGCGCAGCCACAAATCCCGGCTGTGCTTAGAGGGACCAAGATAGATTCTAGACAAAGTGTTTAGTTGTATTCAATCGTACGGCCTCTACTAATCGTATCCTGATGAATGCGAATCGATCTGGAGCTGGTGTGCTGTGTGATGTTGAGACTGTCGAGGTACCATGCCTGTTATCGATAAGTAGTAGCCATATGAGATTATCTTGCCCGCAAAGAGCGAGATGTGAAATTCTTCCTCTGCGTCTTTACAATGTTATCGCGCCGCCTCTTTCGGCAAATTACTGATAGCTTACTATTGGGTTCTCGTGTTTATCCAGAAGCCACCGTGTGTTTTGCTTCGGCGTGTTCAACATGTAGCTCTCGTACTCATATTTTTGCACAATCAATACGTCACTCGTCCTCGTCCTCAACCAGATGGAAGTCGCGACAGGGCAGGGACTTTTTTGCCAAGGAAGCACGAGTTCAAGGCCTGAAGAGCCGTGCTGCCTTCAAGCTGCTTGAGGTGGGAGCGCATCACGGCAAAGACTGGGCAGTGACTAACATATCACAGCTCAACGACAAACACAAGCTATTTAAACCTGGGCAAACAGTTGTTGACTTGGTAGGTCTGCCCTTTGCATTGATGATTGAAAGTTAACGTCACCAGGGATATGCACCAGGGTCGTGGTCTCAGGTTTGTTAATGGAGTTTCTTTCTTTTAGCATCATCTCACGCTGATCAGGTCGCCGTGAATCGCACATCTCCAGACGGGCGAGTCATTGGCATCGATCTCATACCCGCCCAGCCTCCTCGAGGTGTTTCAACTATTCAAGGCGATTTCCTATCACCTATTATTCAAGACCAAGTGCGAGCATATGTTCGAGATACAGATCTTGGTCGGCCTAGGAGACAGGTTTCTTCGAGCACAAGCGAAGGACTCACTGAGGAAGAGCTAGATGAAATGCAGCGGGGTTACATTGAGATCGAACGTCAGGCACATTTGGATGGTGCAGACCCTGAAGCGATTGGACGGCCACTCGAGGACTCGGATGGCGACAACCCAATCTCGACCAATCTGTCGCTCCAAGAGCGCGATACACAGCGGGGAAGAACAGTAGATGTGGTACTCAGTGATATGTCAGAACCCTGGGACCAAACTACCGGCTTCTACAAAAAGAGCCTTAGTGACCCTTATATTAGGATGATGAACACGAGCGGCAACGCTTTCAGAGACCACACGGGCAGCATGGTCAGTAGTGCTCCTCTGAGCTGCAAATAGACTATTGACTGGGGCAGGATCTGTGCATGGCAGCTCTGATGTTTGCCTTTGACACATTAAAGACTAACGGCCACTTTCTCTGCAAGTACTACAAAGGGGCCGAGGAGAAGGCTTTTGAGATGAAACTTAAGCGTCTCTTTACCAAAGTACATCGGGAAAAGCCCGAGTCGTCACGGGCTGTATGCAACCTTGAGATCTTTGTGTTCAATGCTGACAGCTGCAGGAATCCAGAGAGGCGTACTTTGTGGCACTGCGTCGCAAAGAGACACCGACCAAAGAGGACGTCTTCGGCGAATGATGACTTGGACGGTGCTTGTCTGTTCCAGCGATACTATGTATATCCATACCTTCGGTCCGAAAGCGTCACATACCAAAGTTCATCGGCCACATGGGTGTATGATAGGCGCTGTATGAAGTGTGGGGAAGGTCGGCTCCAGGTTTATCAGAGACACTCTCTTGTCTACAGGATGTGTGATGCGCCAGGGTTGGCCAGGAACCATAAAACTGGCGCTGGACTCAGGCTGAGTGAATGCAAGATCAAGTCTGCCACCAAGAAGCCCGAGTATGTGATACAAGTGATGCAATGATTACTCGGTCAGGGTCAGCGCGGATCTGGCTTTCCATGTCGGAGCCGTGTCCCGTTCCTGGTCCCAGGGAACAGGCACATGGATGGCAAGCAGGAGTTAATATGGACAGATCTAATAACGGATAGGACCCGGTGCTAACTGCAGCCGGCCATACCTGGTGACTGTTCTGGACGCGTCTCGTCGCATTTCGGACGACATGTCAAACATTTTTGTGGGCCTTGTGGACAGGGGTGTCAGAGTCTGAGGATGCTCGTGGCGCTGCGTCATGGCGTGCTTGCATTGCTGATCCTGACGGTCGCATACTGGGACCGGAGGGGTGAAGGGGAAGCGTTCTCTGTGGTCTCCTTCTCGAGTGCTTTTACGGGTGCTGTTTCTTGCGCGCGCGCCTCGAGGGAGGCGGCTCGAGGCAACGCTTTGATGTCGGGCCTGACCCGCTCGGCTGGCCCAAGGGCTGGCTTCGAAGGCTTCTAGAGCCGAATCCTAACCTTATCACGAACCGCACTTTCTTCCCATCAACCCACCGATCAATCTAATCCGAGCTGTGCGACGTGGCCAATGAGTGCCGGAGATGGATTTCAATAACCCTAATGCGTACGGCGGCCAGTTTGCCAATTCCCCGCAACACGCCCAGTTTGATCCACAGGCGCGCCTCCAGCAGCAACCAAACGCTCCAGGCCAGTATGCCCAGCACGCCCCGTTCGCCGGCATGGGTGGCGCCATGGGAAATAGTGTCATGCCGTCTGGAGCCCCATATCTCCAGCAGCGAGGTAAGCCAGTGTAGATTGGTTGATTGTGCGCGATCTGCCTTTTCGCCTTTGGTCTGACACCATGCCGCAGCTGCCCTCCAACCGCAACCACAGCAGCAGCAACAGCAACAACACCAGCTGTCGTCGCCTAGCCCATACTCGAGCGCACCCTTTGCGCAGCCCATGCCCTCGCCTGCTCACCAGCAACAGTTTGCGCAGAACCGCCAGACTGCCTCGCCCGCAAGCGTCACCGGACAGCCGCCCTTTGCGACCCCCCAGCCCCAGCCCTCGCCCGGCACCTTGCCTACAAACGGCCACCAGACACCCATGAATCTCCAGCTACCCATCAAGTCGGAGCCGCTTCAGCTGCAGACGCCCGTCAAGGCAGTGCCCCCGTCGCCCATGTCGCCCAGCAATCCGGCGCGTAGTCAGGACCGCGTCGCGACGCTCCTCGAGATCAACAGCATCCTCATCAAGGAGGTGTGCGATCTGCAGGCACAGGGCAAGGCGGGTCATGTAGGACCCACGCCTGAGGGTAAGCCCGAGGGCGAGAAAGCGCAGCCGTCCAAGGAGTACGTAGAGTATGTATTTTTCCCCCCCGTTGTTGTCATTACTCATTTTTCGCGTCGCCATAGTCCCGTCTGGCCGCAAAACCAAGCTAACGAAACCTACCTACACAGCTACATGCGACGCCTACAAGCCAACCTAGCCTACCTCGCCCAAAACGCCGAAAAAGTGCCCAAACCAGGCCAACAAATGCAACCGGGACCTGCCATCATGTCTGTTCCCCCTTCGCATGCAGACCTCGCCAAGCTCTACACCAAGCTCCAAGAACTATTCCCCGGTTGGAAGGGCCAGTCAGCCCAGATGAAACAATCCCCGGGCCCACAACGCGTCGCTTCGAATCCCGGTCCACAGCAACTTCAACAACAGCAACAACAACAACCGCCGAATAGTGCAGGCTTGCATCAGAGTTGGGGGCCAGGGGTTATGCAACAGAGCTTGCAGCTTGCGCAGCAACAGGCTCAGCAGCAGCAGCAGCAGCAACCACCAACATAAGTCATGCTATTTTGGGATGAAAGCGGGATATAGAGGGGAGAGAGAGAGAGAGAGAGAGAGAGAGAGAGAGCAACCGTTGCATCGCGGGCGTATGGACGGGGCTTGGCTTAGATTTTGTATTATATATACCATTACCTTTTTTTTTACTTTTTTTTCTTCTTGTTCAACAGAAAGGGAAAAATTATTGCGTTTTTTTCAAAGACCAGGCGATTATGTATATCGGGACGCAGAGAGAGAGAGAGAGAGAGGTAGGGGGGGACAACCGAGAATAACAGTGGGGGGGAAACCAGAGACTGGTTTCTTTCTTTCTTTTCTTTTCTTTGGGATAGCACTGGATTCGGCGTTGTTTTCTTCTTTTCTTTCATCTGTTTCTTGATAAATGGTTGATAAGGTAAGCCTATATGAGTTTGGGGGGGGGGGGGGGGCTGGCAATTTAAAAAAAACCACTTTTTAAAAAATTTGAATGACGAGCTGTTCTTGTCGCTATGTGTACAGGTAGAAGGGCTGTTTTGTTTTTTTTTGTTAAGGAATATATGTAAAGTTACTAAATTTCATGATCGAGTGAGAAACAAGCAGAGAGTGGGTTTTTTTTCTTTCTTCTTCTTCTTCTTCTTTTGTTGCTTTTTTGGAGGTGAAATTATACTTGGATGGTTACGTTTGTTGTGATTTGACAGGAACATGACATGTGGAAGGTACTTGGATACTAGAGAGTTATACAGTACTAACTCAAAAGTCTGTTCGCACTAGCGTCTGGGCGCACCAACACTACTTTTTTGCCCAATTTCAACACCGTGCAACTCCACCAAATCATATTTAATTTTCAGATTAAGATAAAAGAATTGCTGCTGCGATTGCTA